>NC_142110.1:51482613-51785643 GCF_056152115.1 Neolamprologus brichardi | reverse complement strand
ATAAAATAAACTCAGCATTTTTGCAAGTCGTTCACTCGGCGATGAAAATGACTTTGACGTATTATTATTTTTTGAGCCGTAAAGACGAGAAACTGCGACAATTAACGCACCTGTGTTTTTAGTGTCGGCAGCAGCCTCCGGGAGTAAGTCAGCAGAGATGTCAGAGAGACCATTCTGAATCAAAACAACGTGGAAATGGATGAAAATGGACGAGACAACCGGCTACATTACAACTACATAACTGACAAGTTTCTGCTTGGAGGGGGACCACTTCTGGTGTTACTACTTCCGGATTGGGGACGCCCCGCCCCTTTTAATTTTTACACACGTGCTTATGTGAACGTGTTGATGTTTTTATCGGTAAATATCGTGTGTGTGTTTTATCCGGATTAAAGGTGGGAGACCGTTTCACTTTTCGACATGGATCTCGCCTCAAAGGACTCGTACATTCAGAAACTTGCAAGTAAAGTGTTTTCTCAACGAGACCAGGAGCCCAGGAAGAGACCGTTCGGTAATGTTAGCTAACTGCTTGGGTTTGTTTACATGGCAAAATTGAAGCTGTAGTGCATACTTTAATATTTAGGTGTTATTTATTGTGAAAAACTACGTAAAACTCAGCAAGTGTCATCAAACCTTGTGCTACGGTTTCACGTTTTACCTACTTGGTACCACAGGAGGCGCTACAGTGTTTAATCTGATGGCTTTATGCACCCCTTGTTCGTTAAAGTTACCAAACTGATAGCATGTCAGAAAAATAATCTGCTATTACTCTTAAATGACTTTTTTGTCCCCAAAACTGATTTTAAAAAATGAGTTTTTTGTCATATATTTATCTAAATATCTAAAGGTACTAATTTTCTACTTTTCACTGATTTCATTTATGTGGGAAGTTGTGGACAACAAGATTAATTTATAACTCGGGGGAACTAATATTGTAAATTACCTTTTTATGTCTTTTAAAGTTGGCTCCACAGGTTTTTGGACAATGCTACTTTTTTGTTGTTTTTGTAGTTTTGCCTCTGTACACTGTTGACTTTAAATCAATCAGGCAAGTGCAGAGACTCAACTTTTATTCAAGGGCTTTAACAAAAGTAATGCAGTAACTATTTAGGTGCCACAGAAGTTTTACACAAATCCCCCCCCCCCCCCTTTTTAAATGCTCAAAGTGAATAGACACATTAACTTAATTTAAAATATAAATAAAGTTTTAAATACTTCTGCAGTCTTCCTAAGCAGTAGATTTCTTAAGTCTACAACCTAGTGCTGTGTTTCCTCCCTTGAGATGCTCTGACTGGCTGTGCACCCAACTTAAAGACTTGGTTATATTCCATTGCAGACGCAGACAACTGAGATTCAACAGTTCAACAGTAGTTCTCATTACACTTCTTTAATGTCCTCTTCAAGTCCATCGGCTGGGGCTAATGCATGGTTGTTGTCTAGGACTCAGATTTAAAATTATAGTGAAAAAGCTGTGCAATAAAAATGACAATATGGCAAAATGGCTTAAAAATGTCTCATTGTGCAAGTATGTGTACACTAGACCTCCAGGTGGACTACTTTTAAACCAAAGAGCTCATAACTTGTAGACATACAATACATCCTTTGATCACCTGATGCCAGGACAGTTTTTTTTTTTTCATATTAAGAAGTCATGAGATAAACTGACTGGCAGGTGTTTTACTGCTAATAGGATTGCTTTTATAAGAGAAGAGTCACCCACCAAATCAGCTGTGACTGGGGTTTTTTCTCATGGAAAATGAGGAAACAAGCTGATCATGAGTTTGCCAACAGAAAATTTCAAATCCTCTTTTCTCCAGTTATCTGATGTTATCTGAACATGTTGCAGGTCCTAGGCTAGTAACTGTAATAGCAATGTTGTAGAACTGCAGTGACACATATACATGCAATCATCAATATGTGCATTGTGTTTGTGTGTGTACAGTTCATTTCAAAGCTAAAAGTGACACTGGTCCTTCAAAGAAGAAGAAAAAATGCAAAAAGAAAGATGAGGCCACAGACGGCAAGACTCCCAAACCCCAACAGATGCCTTCACCCTCTCCAGCAGCACAGAAAATCAAAGCTGCCGTGAAACCAAACGGGTCCAAAACTGAGGCCGCGAATGGAGCTGCACACCAGAAGCATCAAGGTATACCAAGCCTACGCTGGCCCTGTGTGGAGGTTTTTCTCTTTACATAACTGGGTCTCATTTAATGCTTATTTTCTTTTTCTTTAAGGAGGAAGTGTAGACTCCAGCTTCACTACAGTCGATGTATTACGCAAAAGGCTCCATGAAAAGATTGAAGAGTCCAGAGGACAGGTATGCAGTTTTCAGAGATGGCACAGTATGAAAGAGAGAGACTGTAGGGGGGGAGGGGTACTGAGGATCTTCTAAAACAGGAAGTGATGTCACCGCTGGGTGCCCTAGAATTATTGTTGAAGCCTAACCATGTTAACCTGTCTTTTATCAGGGAACTCCAAAGGATACATTATCAGAAGTTGTCCAGGCAAAGCGAGCAAAGCGAAAGCTGGAGCGGGAGCGCAAGAAGAGGAAAAGAAAAGAATTTCTGATGAAGAAACTCGCTGAAAAAAGTGGGAAAGAACAGCCGTTAGAGGTAAAACAGGAAGAGAAGCACGTCCCTGCCTCAAGCAAAAGAAATGAGACTGCTCTGGTCTTCAACAAGGTTGAGACGGTGGACGAGGGTTATATAGACAAGAAACAAAAAAAGAAGAACAAGAAACAGGGGATAAAAGGCCAGATAACTCCTCTGACGGGGAAGAACTACAAGCAGCTGCTCAGCCGCGTGGAGGCTCGCAAAGCCAAGCTGGAACAGCTGAGAGAGAAAGACGAGGAGAAGGCCCGCGAGATGGAAAAGAAGATCATGTGGACCAACATGCTCTACAAGGCAGAGGGCATCAAAATCAAAGACAACGAGGAGATGCTGCGTGAGTCGCTGAAGAAGAAGGAGAAGAGGCGCACTCAGAAAAAGAAGAAATGGGAGCAGCGGAGCGAGCACGTCCTAGAAAAGATGCAGCAGCGGCAGGACAAGAGGCAAAAGAACCTGCGGAAACGCAAGCAAGTCAGGGCAGAGAAGAAGAAGGACAGGGCACGGAAGAAGGGCCGCGTGCTGCCTGAGGATTTGAAAAAAGCCACAGTTTAGTCGAAGGAAAGAGAACTTGCATCTTGTTTCAGTTTCTGTATGGCACTGTGATATTCACATGATAATAAATGTTCTCCTTGTGCATATATTGCTTGACCCTAATGCCCAGGAGAAATACCTTGTTTCATGGTCAATAAAATGGTATTAGGAACATGATAATGAATATAATTCAAATTAACAGGCTCTGTGTGTGTGTTTGTGTGTGTGCCTGTTGACCAAAAAGACGCTGGTTAGCAAAACATTTGCATAGCACAAATAAAGCCAAGTAAGCCTGGCTCTCTCTCTCAGGCCAAACGCCAATGAGCCCCAACTCATTAAATATATTTTTTAATTTTATCGATGTAATTTTTTTAATTTTTACTATAAAAAAAATTAATAACTGTGGTTTAACCTTTTTCGGACTACTTCTTTGTCACTGGCAGTGATAAAAGTCAGTCCTGAGGCTGCTGGAGGATTACCTGAGTCCTCCTGGGGGGGGGGGGGGGGGGGGGGGGGGGGGGGGGGGGGAAGCAACTGCAGGAAATGAAACGTTCAGGAATATTTCTCCTAAATTCACGGCTACTTTTAAAAACAGTATTTAAAAAAATATTTAAAAAAACTAGCATATGGTTAGTTGATGACATATACGTCAACAGAGCTGAACCGCAGCTTGAGTTTTGGGCCCGTGTTTGTCCGTTGTCCGTGACGTTTCTAATTGTAATATCTCGCCACGCCCACACAGGAAGTAGATATCAAAACACAAGGAGGCTGAAGGGGAGTTGCTGGGACCTTCGTTATCAACTCGCACTGGTCCCAAACAACAACAACCCTGGACTTTCAGGTGAACAGAAACGTCTACAGATATTTTTTCCTTCTGCAGGGACTCAGTGACAACATTAAATGTGTCGTCTGCTCCTGTGAGGCTGTGATCATTTATTAATGGGAATAATCAGGAACATTGCAGCAAGTTTGGTCCTACTTCGGCAGAGTTCAGTTAGAAACAATCATACGGTAGGCACAGCTCTGTTAAACCGAAGACAGAGGTCTCCAGCATGACCGCGTATTTTAAAGCTTGTTTTGTTGTTTCAGGTCATAATGTCCAGGCGACTTCACGCACGCAGGACAGACGGGGTGGATAAGAATGTCTGGTGAGTAAATACACTGAAATGTCCGTGTTTTTTGGGTGGATGATTACTCAACCAAAGGTACAGTATCATATGTGTAATATATTAACCATAACAGCAAAGTAATATTTCACAGCAGAGTCTGCAGTTGCTGAGCACGTTCAAAGTTGCATTCAGGTACCTGCTCATTGGCCGATTTATGGTTAAAAAAGAAAGAAAGAAGAGTGGAATCCATATATGTCATTATAGACAGCAGAAAAAGTCAGGTGTTTTATTTAATTAAGGTTTTGCATATTTTTAATTATTGAAATATTGCCACATTAAACCCACCTGTTCATCCAGCCCCTAGAATATGACTGAATACAGGAATAGCCTAATAAGTAGTATCTCTCATTTAATATTTCTTGTAGTGTTTCATGTGTACGTTTTATGTCATGTGGGATTATAATATTATTTTATCCCATGTTAGACCCCTAATTAAAGATTGTGAATTATTATGTAGTTTTAGTTTGCATTATTCTCCTGAATTAGAAGAAGGTGATAACTGTTACATTTGTTAAACTGATTTGCATTACATTAGACTGTTGATTTATTGTGAATGAATGATATTGTTTTATGATGCATTATACTGTGAGTTATAAGAAATACTGTTCGCAGAAAGTCATCGCCTTATTTGTCTGATTAGAAGAGAACAGAGCATACTGCCCCATCTCAGCAGGAGCAGATAAACAGGGAACCAAGGTCGTAGCTTAGGCGCTGTGTGAGAAAGAATGTGAATGTTTAGGCTTTTATGATTAGGTGGGGGCCACTAGAAGCTATAAGAGTTTGATCAAGGCTCCACCATTTTGAGATCTGATGCTGTCTGCGTACGGTGTCCATCTCCCACGCGTGTGTTCATTAAATCATCGTTTGACTCAACCCGGCCAGACCATTGTTGTTATTTTGGTTTTCCTCTTGTATCCATCCCCAATATTTGAATCCGTGACAGTCACCAAGCTATAAAACCATTTCTATGACCACCAAACACAGCTAAAACGACAAACAATTAAAGAGCGGGTAAACAAATTCAGATGCAAAGACAAATTGCAGATTCCCAGACTCCACAATGTACAAGTACATTGCATGTGTAAGCGATGATTAGCTTGAAAGCTTCACAAATATGAAACCTAAAATACTGTATCGCAATCGCTCTTTAGTGGCTTTCTCCAGTACAAGTAATGCAAGTATTAACAGTGACAAAGGATAAGGAATAACGTAAATTTAGAAAAAGATAATTAGCATAATTAAATAATATATTACCTGTGATACTATGTTAATTTTATTTTATGAGAGCTGCTCACAGTGTCTCCTGAGAAAAATTCTGGCCCTTGGATAAATGTAGTTGTCCCCAGCCCTAGGCTTAATGGTTGAGCTAGTAAATTACAGTTTGCTCAGATGGGTCCCGAGTGATCAGATGTGTGACTTTATGAAGGACTGCACTGCATTTTTAACCCTTGGACTCCATCTCAAATACTGAGACACTTCCACATTTTGATTGCGTCTTGTTTACAAAGGTCAGCACTGAACACTTTCATAAGGTTTAACGTTTACCCAAGTCTGTCATCATGGGTCAAGTGCAAATGTGTCTGTCACAAGCTAAGCAGATTTCTGCAGAATATAATGGTAACTACCACAAAAAGAATATGCATTAAATACTTATGTATGATACACGTTTTAATAGGACTTATTTCAAAAAATGTCAGATCCCTGTCATTTTTAAGGAGTCACTTTTGGATTCACAAGTCTAGAAAACTAATTAAACTTGGTCCTTCAAATATTTTAGGGTAAATATCTGGCGCTACCACTCTAAAATATAGATTCTCAGGAGTGTAACTCAAGCTAAAATAGCTTGAAATCAACAATCTTTTTAACTGAGATGAATTGAAATGGAACAAACCCTCTGATTGTTTCATTCTTACTGACACATCTCGTAACATCATTGCTTTGTCTCACTCACCTCACGCCCACAGGGTTGAGTTCACACAGCTCGCAGCAGATTACAAAGCAGTGAACCTCGGCCAAGGATTTCCCGACTTCTCCCCTCCACAGTTTGTCCAGGAGGCCTTCTGCAAGGCCATCAGCGGAGGACCTCAAATGCACCAGTACACCCGAGCTTTTGTAAGCACAAAGGCATCCCAAAGGGGGACCCCATTTCAGTCATTTTTCTGAGGGATTAAAAGGACAGATGAAATTGAAATAGTTGCAGAGCAAATAATGAACGGCCTTTTTATTATATTCTTTCCTCAGGGTCACCCCCCTCTTGTTAAAAGTTTGGCTAAATTCTTTAGTAGGATTGTGGGACAGGACATCGACCCTCTCGAAGATATCCTGGTGACTGTTGGTGCTTATCAGGCCCTCTTCTGTGCTTTCCAGGGTCTGATTGATGAAGGGGATGAGGTACAGAAATCAATAAAGTGATAAGTAGTGCTGTCAAAAAACAAGAGACTAGTGATCAACGTTCAAGTGAAAATATAAAGAACTGAGAGTTGTTTTTTTTTCTCTCTCTCTTAAAAAAGTAATTTGCGTTTCAGGTCATCATTATCGAACCGTTCTTTGACTGCTACCAGCCCATGGTGGTGATGGCTGGAGGAAAGGCAGTTTATGTTCCCCTGAGACCAGTGAGTGGTTCATGTTTCTAAAAAATAGAATAGAAACTGATAATTTCACATTTTCTTTTCAATTTTGGATCCTCAATGTATGGATCCTGTACATATTTCTTCTCTTTTGTGTTTTCTCATTTGCAACAGAGAGAGGGCAGTGCTATCCTATCAAGTGGAGACTGGGTTCTTTCTGCTGACGAGCTAGCCAGTAAAATTACTCCTCGCACTAAAGCCATTGTTATCAACACTCCCAACAACCCATTAGGCAAGGTAAGATTAATTATGCCCTCACGAGGCCGTTACCGTGCACATAAGTCTGATATGGGTTGTGGAATTTTCAACTAATGGGATTTTATTTTCTTGCCATTTTCTGTGTTTTCATTTACTCTCGGATACAAACATGCATCCGTGTGTGTTACAGGTTTACAAGACAGAAGAGCTCCAAATGATTGCCGATCTGTGTATTAAGCACAATCTGCTGTGCTTCAGTGACGAGGTGTATGAATGGCTCACGTATGATGGAGCCAAGCACATAAAGATAGGTGGGATAACAGATTACACACAAACTAGCTAGTGACAGTGCCGACGTGTCGTCTAATGTTTGTTTTTCCTATTCTTTGGCAGCCAGCCTTCCTGGCATGTGGGAAAGAACTGTAACTGTCGGCAGTGCCGGAAAGACATTTAGTGCTACTGGCTGGAAGGTAACACACAGTCTGTAGTGTCATTGTCTTTGCAACACGTTGTTAGTGTGATCTGATTTGTTTTTTTACTCATGGCTGCATCCCAATTATTCTTGGGCAAGATACTAACCCCATGTTTGCGTACTGGTGGTGGTCAGAGGGCCCGGTGGCGCCCGGTGGCGCCAGTGTCCGGCAGCCTCGCCTCTGTCAGTGCGCCCCAGGGCAGCTGTGGCTACAATGTAGCTTACCATTGCCAGTGTGTGAATGTGTGTGTGAATGGGTGAATGACTGAATGTAGTGTAAAGCGCTTTGGGGTCCTTAGGGACTGAGTAAAGCGCTATACAAATGCAGGCCATTTACCATTTACCATATTTTTCAGGTTGGCTGGGCCATCGGCTCTGGAAATATCATCAAATACATGAAAACCATCCATCAGAACTCTGTTTATCACTGCGCAACAGCCGCTCAAGTAAATGCATACTTTCTAAACGAATACTAGTACTACTTTAGTAGGGCTGAGAAATTATAGCTATTTGAGCAGATCAATTTTGTTTTGTTTCTTTCCCCTTGTGCTTTATCTAATCAGAATTGCTTGATCAGGTTAAATTTTAAAACTCTCTCCATCCTTCTTCCTTACCACCAGGAGGCAGTCGCTCATGGATTTGAACGGGAATATGAGCTGTTTGGGACTCCTGAGAGCTACTTCCAGCAGCTTCCCGCGATGCTGCACCACAAAAGAAAGAAGCTGGCCTCATGTCTGGAGAGCGTGGGGCTGCAGCCTATCATGCCAGAGGGAGGCTACTTCATGGTCACAGACATCTCCTCAGTCAGTGAGTGATGAACAGTCATCTTTGTTTTATACATCTTTCATCATCTGAAATCAGTATTTACCTTTTTGTCTTTTTTCCTCAAACAGAGGTGGACCTGAATGACCCGAGCACAAAGGATGAATTGTATGACTTCAGATTTGTTAAATGGCTCATTAAAGAAAAGGTAAAAATGTAAGGTTTTATTAAGTTTGTTGATGTTTGTTTGGAGTAAATGTGGGGATATAAAATGATTGATCTGGGCACATGTTGTAAGGTCATCCTTAAGATGATCATGGGTGGAGGGTGGATAGAGAAGATGGAGCAAAGATCGAGGTAAAAAAAAAAATCCTGAAATGTGAAAAACAGTACTGAAGATTCAAACTCTGAAATGTAAACCTACACCACATTAATGAGACATAACTAATCAAGTCCTTCTGCTTAGACCAGCGATTAAAGTGTGTGGTACATATCTGAAGGGTGGGTAACACAGACATAAAGAGTTGCATACTTTTTGATGAACGCTCCCTGAGCTTGGCGAATTCTAGAAAACTGTTGGGGATAGATGCCCCCCATGTAAGGAAACTGATGATGAACAGGACAAACTTTCAGCATCGACTGGAGACAATTGATGCTAAGCGGTCAAAATCTGATCCATTGCCACAGATTTTGAGTTTTCTTTGTTGTTTTTTCCTGCCTTTTCTATCTGCAGGGTTTAGCAACAATCCCCGTCTCTGCGTTCTACAGTCCAGAGCACAGCAAGGAGTTTGACAAGTACATCCGATTCTGTTTTGTTAAGGTAAGCCTGACCTTTCTTACTTAAGTGGTACATCTCAAGAAACAACTTCCTGTTTGTCAGTTTTTCTGTCTCTGCTTTCTCCTCACAGGAGGACTCCACGCTGGATGCTGCAGAGGCCATCTTGAGAAAGTGGAGTCAGAAAGAGTAAACTTACCACTGATGTGAGGCTTTATCCGTCCACCCAGATTCTTCCAGTCTGCTTAAACTCAGGTGTTGACCTGATCCAGCTAAAGGTGCACGGACAGAGTAACCTCATCAACACTTATGTTGAGCTCCTGCCAGATAAAGGAATTTGTTTAGAGAGCATTTTTATTTTGTTGTCATTTCTAGATGGATGTGAGTATCGCTGAACCAGGGTTAATGTATTAGTCACAAATAGTCAGTCTAATTTAATCATCAGTGATCAGTGACGAGAAGAGTCAATAGATTCCTGATCACCTTTTGATTGCTAATACTAATTGTTCTCACATGAGCCATTGGCTGAGGAAGACTGGGAACATGAGCCACCCTTTCACTCTGTAACAGCCACTCTCCCACTACAAGTGGGCACCAGAGCTGGTACTTCCACTTGCTTCATTTGGCAGTGCTTTATACTGGATGAATAAAACCATCCATTTTCTGTCTCTGGCTGGAATTAAACCAACAACTGTTGGTAAGGATTTATACAATGAAATAAATTCACTAATAGAAGGTCTCATTTTTTGCATTAAGAATTGAGGCGTATGAGTCTTGCACTAAAAATGGGAATTCTGTTTTCTGTGAGTAGATTTTTCTATTGATTGGATGTAACTGCCATCATTTTAAAGGCTGTTATTCATTTTAAATCAAAGGACTTTGGTGTGAAAATCTGACATTAGCACAAGAAACAAGAAGTGCTAGACAAGGGTAGAAAGAGTTGTGTGTGCTTTCAGATGATGATGATGATGATGATGATACCACTACTATTACTACTACTACTAATAATAATAATGATGTCAGGAGGGGTAGCACATAGAGCAGTATTAATTCAAAACAATAATGGTGGCATACTGTGACACGGCTATTAATTTGTCAGTTCATTAAAAATGTATTTCAAAGATATCAGTGTCTCACTTCTTGTTTTGTGGTTAAGGGTGCCTCCTGAATGTAAAACCATAAAACCAGTTATCTACCCATTTTTGAACTTTATATTAATATCAGCATAAAGCACTTACAATTTTATAATATACATGTTTTTTGCACTGTAAAGTGTTTTTCTTCTTCAATAAGGTTTGTATGTACTGTGTTACCTTTGGTATTTATGCTGATTTTGTGCCTAAAGACACATTCTTAAATTGTTTCTTCAAAAGCACGGCATCATGCAGGACTCTGATTTTGCACATGCCACAGTAATTTGGGCTGAGCCTTGCCGTTACACAAATAAGTGTTTTTAATACCGTGGCTTCTATTTATTACAAGCAAGTTTACACACATGTATAAATGAAGAAAATAGCATCTGAGCTTTGGTTGTTTCCAACAAACAGTGACAAACCAGATGACTTGGCATCAAAATCAATACGGATCTCCTCTGGGATTATCGGTATGTTGTATCTGGTTCGGAACACTCTTTACCTGCAAAATTAACTAACATTGTTGAACAGCTGACTTACAAGGGGGAAAAGTACTTGTTTATGGAAAGTGGAGAGGTTAATTGGGAATTTCTGAATAATGTAGCTCCAAATGAAGATATGAGATTTCTGAGATGCTTTTTAATCCAGTTTATTTTTAATAGCAGTTTTAATAACAGCTTATTTAAATAGCTAGAATCAGTCAAATTTAAGACACCATTAGTTGCTAAGAGCTACAAATTTATGGATGTAAATTTTTATTTTTTTACCCCCACAGGAAATGATCTAATTTATCATTTTAAATGTTTTATATATTTTTTAAATATATATTATTTGTACAGAGAGTGGTGTTTTATAATTTATATAAGGTCAAAATTAAGGTGCTTGTAGGCAGTGACTGTAGCATGTATATGAGAAGAGCAACTGGATCGTCACGTGGTTGACTTCCCGGAAGTGGTTTGCGGGCAACGCAGAACACGACCTGGAAGTAAAGACTGTTCACGTGTTGGTACTTCGACGCTTGAATATGTCTTCTAGCGTTGCAGTGAAGCGACCCAATCTTGGGTCTTCTCAGGTATTGTTACTGTTTGACAAAAAAACAAAAAACACTGATGTGTGTCTTTATTTACACCCATTTTCTGTCCTTTGTTCGTGTTTGCAGCCAGTCGAGAAGGTGGACTGGAAGAAAAGGAAAGCGGAAAGTGAGTAAACAGCTAAGTAGCTGCATGTCTGCTATATACTATACTGCTGTTTTGGACTTTAAAACAGAAAAAGAAAGAAAGAAAAAACGTTATTTTTGTGAGAATTAATGTGCATATCCATTTTAAGGTTTGTCATGTATTGACAACATGCTTAATGCAGATTTTTTGTTATTGATAAAAAAGCACATAACAATGTAGTAAGTCTCCTCGGCAGTCGAAAACCGGAAGAGGGAGTTTACTAAAACACAAGATAAATTATAGCATGTTCGTCTGATTTATTAATCAAAATACTTTGTTTTACAATATACAATTATAGTGGAAACATATATTCTGTATTTATATATACATTATGGACAAAACTGTTGGGCCATTTATTCAGCACCATTGCCAAAAGTGTAAATAACCAACCCGTTTTTGCAAACATTTGTGAAAGAACAGGATGTTTTAAAGACTTCCTAGATATCTTCCCTCCTAGAGGGTCAGCTGTGAGTGGTGTTATTGCAAAGTGGGAGCATTTAGGAACCACAGCAACTCACTTTTAAAGCTACAGAGTGGGGTCACCAGGTGCAGAGGTGCATACTGTGTAAAACAACACCACTGACCAAGTGACTGTGAAGTTTCAAACCATAAACATCAGCGTAAGCACTGTGCTGGGAACTTCCATGACCAAGTAGGTCCTGTAAATGTAACCTATAGGTGGCCCAGTACTTCTGTCCAGATAATTAAGATTTAGGTATTCACAGTGATTATTTAGAAATTAACTTTTTTTTTGTAAATGTCAATGATTCTTCCTGAATACCAGTAAAGGAGGCTAAGAAGCAAAGGAAAGAGGCCAAGCTGATCAATCGACTAGAAAAACAGAAACAGCAAGAGGCTGCTGAGAAAGCAGAAACTGAACTGAGCCAGAGCAAAAAAGGTAACAACATTATACTGTGGATTTTTCCTATGTAATAGGTGATGAGTGCTATAATTACTAATCTGTTTTTCTCCCAGGTCGGGCTTACACGGTGAGTCTGGCTCTGCCGGGATCTATCCTGGATAATGCTCAGTCTCCTGAACTTCGCACGTACCTGGCCGGACAGATCGCCCGCGCCTGCGTTGTTTTCTCTGTTGATGAGATCGTAGTGTTTGATGAACGAGGGGAAGATGTCAAGTACGTTTTCATAGAGTGCCCACTTGCAGATTAAATATGCCTTGACCCACATGACAGCTAATGGAAAGGAGTTTGCTTTTTGTTTGTGTTTCACAGGAGTGTGGAGGGCGAGTTTAGCGGTGTTGGGAAGAGGGGACACGGTTGCATTCAACTTGCCAGAATACTTCAGTATCTGGAATGTCCACAGTAAGTTTGGAGAAAATCAGATCACCATTATTGATTTGATCAGTACATTTTATCTCTTTTGATAGTCCAGCTTTTCTTCTCCATCAGATATCTGCGCAAGGCCTTCTTCCCAAAGCATCAAGATTTACAGTACGCAGGTAACTGAGTAACAAATGGAAGAAAAACAACCTGATAAACAGTTGTTCCTGTGATGAGTCTGAAATTAAATACGGTGGGAAATATTTCATGATTTTCATGAAAATCAGTCAGGAATCTTTTTTTTCTCTCTGTCTCTCTGGTAGGTTTGCTTAACCCTCTAGACAGTCCTCACCACATGAGGATAGACGAGGAATCTGACTACAGGGAAGGCGTCGTGGTCGACAGGCCTACCAAACAGAATAAAGGGTCGTTTGTCGACTGTGGAATGAGAAAGGTGAGCTATCCTGCACTGGGAGCACAGCTGTTGTTAGTGTACTCTTTATTTATTGGTAATTATCTAAGAATATAAACTGAACGATGTTCACTTTCCTGGTCCCACAGGAAGTTCAGATTGATAAGCAGCTGCAGCCTGGACTACGAGTCACAGTACGGCTCAGCAAGACACAAAATCCAGGTACTTTTCTTCACCAGACTCTCAAGGTTTGTTATTTTTTTAAGCACATCAGTTAAGTTTGGGTCCATCTATCTGTGAAACTGTCTGCAGAAGGCAAAGCATATAAAGGTGTTGTCGTGGCTCCTCACGTGCCCAGGTCTGAAGGTGGTTATTATTGGGGCTACAGTGTTCGTCTGGCATCCTGTCTCAGTAGGTTTCCCATTTAACTCTCAACATTGTGCTTTGCATTCATTTGCAGTCTGTGTCAACGACTACTGCCAACCACTGCTTTATCCACACGCTTGTCTATTTCCCGTTCCTGCAGGTGCAGTTTTCACTGAAAGCCCCTTTAAAGGAGGATATGATTTGACTATTGGTACATCAGAAAGAGGCAGCAATGCAGACCAGGCATCACTGACGCCATTCAAGTAAGTTGCTTGAAACGGCCTTTAACCGTTAGCGTGTAAACTTAACATTCAGAATATGTTAAATTTGGTAAGCATTAGGGCGGTAGAACGAGTGTCTCTGAATACATCCTCTCAAAGGTTTTTTAATTATTTCTTTTTTAACTTTGCAGACATCTCTTGGTCGTTTTTGGAGGTCTTCAGGGATTGGAGGCCAGTTTAGATGCCGACCAAAAGCTGGATGTGACTGACCCCAGTGTTTTATTTGACCTTTACCTCAACACGTGCCCCGGTCAGGGCAGCAGGACCATTCGTACCGAGGTGAGAGCAGTTATTCAAAATTAGTTTGAAAAGCATTTTTCAAACCATAAACCATAATAAACACTTTTGCAGCTTGACTGTGTTTTTATTTGTTTCCTTCTTCCTGTCACCAGGAGGCCATCTTAATTTCCATGGCGGCCCTGCGGCCAAAGATCACAGCTGCTGTTTCCAGCAGTAGTGCTTCATTAGAAGCACTAATGTTTTAAAGTCCAGATCTGGAGTATTTAGCATTGCCTTCTGTAAGAATATTTCACCCAATTTTTGCATTGAATGCAGTCAACAATAGATCTGCTAATGTTGTCTGATGTTTATTATCCCCGTTGCTTCAAGAAATTGCACATATTGAACCATAAATACTATTCAGATGCATGAACTGGTGTGTTTTGTGTCAGCAGTACAAATCTATTCCACGAAAAACAGTGCAGAGACCATCATGGACAAACAAATGGGAACAAACTGTTTATTAACAGATTTTGATTTTCAACTGTATTTTCATAGGTTTTAAAGGGTTTCCTAATGATATAGACCTCCACCATTGAAATTCACACTACTCCTATATAATTAAGTAACACACAACCAATAGCTATTAAACCGTAGTGAAAAACCTCTCTATATAGAATTTTGTATTGATTTATTTTAAGTGGGTCCACTGGGGGAGATTTTTTTAGGCAGTGAACTAGCAGGCCCATTTCTGTAATTTACCACATTTATTTATTAGTGCTGACAGATTTGTGGTTTTTACTACAGAAAAATTAGTTTTTATTGTGTAGTAAAGAAAATGACATTTTCTTTTTAAACTTGCACAAATTTCAGTATTAAATGGGATTAAATGTGTCCTTAAAACATGTTGTTTAAACATCTTTTGCTGGTTCGACATACTTGATATCAAAGCAGGCTATATATACCCAACAATGTAAACTGAGCGTGATGTTCCTGTAGTAAAATATTTCTACTTACAAGTTTCTTATAACCGTTTTAAAAATGGGACGTGTATGAAACTGAAAGTTGACTTTATCTGGTCCAGGCCAAAGATTGAAAAACTTATCCATACCACGACTGCGATGCATACTGTGGATGAATTGAACTAAAGCTGCATGTAGCGTGACATTGAGTTAAAAAGGTTTAAATGCCACACAATTAGTGGGTCTACTGGGGGTGGACACAATCAAAAATCAAATCAAAAATCAAACCGCAATAAGATTCTTGGTTTGGCACAATTTCGCACAAACCACAGGGTGAAATACAGATGGAAAGAAGGCAGAGACAACAGGTGGAGTAGGACAGATGATAGAGGGGATGGGGGGTTGGGATGTGAGAGAGAAGACTGGAAATATGGTCCTTGTTCTTCTTCTGCACACTGTGAACAAAAAAGAAGAAAAAATAATAATTTTATTAAAATGAAATCACATGGTAATTGTTTGAACTAATTGTGACTACTAAATAAAGGACAAAACAAATTTTCAAGCTAAACTGTTGTTGGCTGCCATGTGCAAAAAGTTGCATAATTGGGCACTTTTTAAAAGAATAAATATTTAATGAAATTCAGCAATAATATTTTTAAATACAAATATGATTAACTAATCACATGTACTGTGACTACAAAAATGTACAAAAAAATATTTTAGCCCAACTATTAAGCTGCACTTATGTGTATTTATTATAAAATTGTCTTTAAAAGGTCTAGCACAAAGTTTGAACCCATCAAAGCTTATATTAGTCAGATTATTTTTTTTATTTCGGTCTACTTCACTTACAGTATGTGCACACCTACCAGGCAAAGCACAGGTGTCAGTCAAGTTCCTGAAAGTGTAAGACGAGAAATTATATGTTAGTTGTCTGTACAGTGTTATCCGACTAACAGAAATACAAAGCCCACACGACACGATACACTGAACTTATAGTCAGCAGGTTATAGAATAATACAGCACACCAACAGACACTATGCATTAGCATTGAAGCTAGCGTTAGCACTGCTGCTAACAGCAAAACATCATAAACGTATATAAATGATAGCGAAGGTTATTCTTTCTTTTTTCTTTCTTTATTCTTTGAACTCTTTTGAACTCTGTTGGACTTGATATATGAGTTTAAATGTCAAACATGTATTTTTACCATCATAAAAATAAAACAGTGCAGGACTGAGTGTACTGTACACTCTGTACACAGCAGAGAGCAAAGCGGAATGACGACAGTTGGTCCAGTGATGGGTCAAAAACAGATAAGGCATTCAGGTGGTGCTTGGAAATTTGACCATTATTGCAGTTTGAACAGCAATAATGAGCATATACATGTCTGTGTGTTGGTCTCTGTGTGTGAGAGACATAGAGAGATAGAGGGAAAAAATACACTAGACTAGTGTACAAATTGGTACTTTTTGCCCGAGTATAAGCGAATGAGTGACATACAGAAAAACACGGCAACTGGCATTACATGAGCAAATAAAAAGTATTTCATCTTGAACTGTTTTGTGGGTTTCATTTTAAGACTACTTTAAGTGTGTTAGTGGGGAGATAAACTATACAGACTATAAACAGAGACATTAAATGAGATTAGATTAGTTAAACGTTAATTAAAATGTGGGAAAATCAACTACAGACAGGTAGATGCTGTGAGCTTTAATTATCCAGTCAGAAAGGATGATTTTAAAGTCATCAACTGACTCCAACTGCCCAGATCTGAAAAACCTGTGTGCCAATCACAATGCTCTACTTAGTTGGCATATACTAACTACTGACAAGCTCTTAATCTGTGGCAAAACCCTGTCAAATCTGTCTTATTGTACCTATTGAAAAAGTTAATCTTACTACAAGAAAAGTACAAGTCGTATTGACAAAATTCTTTCACCGTGAGCACCAGCAATGTCTAGTCTACTGATTTCTCAGTTTTCATGCCTGTGGAGTTTATTATATGGACATGGTGACAGTGTAAAGACAGCCTGTACTTCTGATTTTCAAACAAACTTTCTGAGCCATTTTAACATTGGAGTCTATGGAAGAGTTGGAGGGAGGAGGCTGTGCATTGGTGACATTTATGAAAGAACCATAACACCTATTACAATAATACACACATTGGATGAAAGAGGACAGCGATGGCTACGTTTTGAGGGTAAGATGATGGCTGTAGAGCGAACATTGTGGACACAGCAGCAGTTTTAAGAAAAGATTTTAAGATTAATTCCCCCCCTCCTCTCAGTCTAGCAGTTGAGCTGTCTCACTCTAGCGCCAACATTCCGTCCCATACACACCCATTATAAACTCTGAAACGGGGGAAAATAAAGGATGAAACTTAAACTGGAACTGAAGAAAAAGTATAATAGATATTGAAAATATAAATGCAAGTTGAATAGTTGAATGTCTTGGCTTCGTTTTAAAGTTTGAATGGTGGCTCTATGTCAACGTATGTGGAAGTGGTAAGAGTTTAAAGAGGAGTAAGTTGAATGAGAATTTGAAGGGTCTTTCCATTGAAATACATGGGAAATTTTTGTTGAATACAGTTGAATAATTTTAAAAATATAAATGAGAAAAATGAGAAAAATAGAAGCTAAAAGCTAAAAATAACAGAATAAAACTTGACTCACTTAAAAAAAAAGAATCCTCATTCAATTATGTCATGTGACAGCCTAATTCCTATGACATCATACTACGATGGTTCTTCCAGATCAAAGGCACATATATGCCTTTGATCTGAAAGCCTTAAGTAGGGGTGCGAATCCTAAACATTCAGTCAGTTTATTCGCAGCACTCGTGTTCGCAGCATTCAAACGTACGCCTTAGAAACATTTTGAAACAGCTCTTTTACACAGTCATTGTATCAAGACTACAACATGTCTGAAAGAAAACACAGCAAAAAACAACAAGCTTACGCTGGCTGTCCTCTTGAAGGTGCACAGCCAAATTCCCCATCAGCTGAAAGTAGGCAGGTAAACCAAAATCTAGAGGACAGGATTAAACAAATCCAAGCAGAGAAGATTCAACTTGAAGAGCAGTGCAGACAAATGGAGACCCATAATAAACAGCTGGAAGAAAGGCACAATGGGTTTGTCAAGAACCAACAAGTCTTGCAAGTAAAGCTTAATGAAGCACTGCACAGAAATGCAGAAATGGTTCATGAGAATAAACAATTGGACACTAAATACAGAGAACTGGAGGCCTGAAATAAAGACTTGGAAGTAAGGCACAAGGAAAGTCTCATGAACCAACAGAAGCAGCCCAACGTGGACATCATAAATGAGGGCTGGGGAATAATGTTTAATCAAGCAAAGCAGCGCATTGTAAGCCTGATGAGAGAAAAGAAGCAGAACAAGCATGAGTTAAGAACAATGTCCTGCCAGCTTCAACAAGCACAAGCTGTTACTCAGGAGATCTATGGGAATCTCCAACACGCTGTCAACTTGAAACAGCAGCTGCAAGTACAGCTTGATGAAGCCCTGGAGGAAAACCAAGAGCTTCTTCAAGAGAAGAAACAGCAGGACATAAAGGAGAAAGAGATGGAATGCAAACTTCACAACATGAAGAAACAAAATGATGTCTTGCAAGTAAAGATTAATGAAGCACTGCACAGAAATGCACAAGTGCTTCATGAGAAGAGACAACTGGACACTAAATACAGAGAACTGGAAGGCCGAAATAAAGACTTGGAAGTAAGGCACAAGGAAATGCTGGTGAACCAACAGAAGCAGCCCAACATGGATAACATAAATGAGGGCTGGGGAATAATGTTTAATCAAGCAAAGCGGCGCATTGTAAGTCTGATGACAGAAAAGAAGCAGAACAGGCATGAGTTAAGAACAATGTCCTGCCAGCTTCAACAAGCACAAGCTGTTAGTCTGGAGATCTATGGGAATCTCCAAGACGCTGTCAACTTGAAACAGCAGCTGCAAGTACAGCTTGATGAAGCCCTGAAGGAAAACCAAGAGTTTCTCCAAGAGAAGAAACAGCAGGACATAAAGGAGAAAGACATGGAATGCAAACTTCACAACATGAAGAAACAAAATGATGTCTTGCAAATAAAGATTAATGAAGTACTCCACCGAAATGCACAAGTGCTTCATGAGAAGAAACAACTGGACACTGAATACAGAGAACTGGAAGGCCATAATAAAGACTTGAAAGAAAGGCACAAGGAAATGCTGGTGAACCAACAGAATCTCCAACACGCTGTCAACCTGAATCAGCAGCTGCAAGTACAGCTTGATGAAGCCCTGGAGGAAAACCAAGAGTTTCTTCAAGAGAAGAAACAGCAGGACATAAAGGAGAAAGAGTTGGAATGCAAACTTCACAACATGAAGAAACAAAATGATGTCTTGCAAGTAAAGATTAATGAAGTACTGCACAGAAATGCACAAGTGCTTCATGAGAAGAAACAACTGGACACTGAATACAGAGAACTGGAAGGCCGAAATAAAGACTTGGAAGTAAGGCACAAGGAAATGCTGGTGAACCAACAGAAGCAGCCCAACGTGGACATCATAAATGAGGCCTGGGGAATAATGTTTAATCAAGCTAAGCAGTGCATTGCAAGACTGATTACAGAAAAGAATCAGAACAGCTACCAGCTTCAACAAGAACAAGCTGTTAGTCTGGAGATCTATGGGAAACTCCAAGACGCTGTTAACTTGAAACAGCAGCTGCAAGTACAGCTTGATGAAGCCCTGGAGAAAAACCAAGAGCTTCTTCAGGAAAAAGAGCAACTGGAAAAAATACAAGAGAAGAAAAACAAGCACAATTAGAAGAACTGGAGAAAAAATGCAAGAAACTTGAGGAGGAAATTACAGTAACAACCGAAGAACTGAAAACCCTCATCCTACAGAAAAAAAGAGCTCCAGGAACAGTGCATGAAAAAGAAGAAGAAACGCTTCTGGTTTTTCAGGAGGAGGGACCCTCCTGCTTCCTCCACCGCTTTTCTCATCTCCTCACCCCTATACCTCCCCTCTTGCCCTTTCTCTCCTTCCACCTCTCCATCATTCTCCATTTTTTCTTTCTCCCCTCCCTTCTTCATCCTTTTTCTTTTCTTTTTCCCCCCTCACCCCCCCAACTAGTCAAGGCAGATGACCCTCCCTGAGCCTGGTTCTGCAATAGGTTTCTTCCTTTAAAGGGAGTTTTTCCTATCCACCGTCGCCGAGTGCTTGCTCAGGGGGGATTGTTGGGGTTTTCTCTCGTCCTTTCTATCCCTTTCTTTTCACCTCCCCTCTTCTCCCTTTCTCTCGTACCACCTCTCTCCATTTTTCTTTCTCCCCTCCCTTCTTCATCCTTTTTCTTTTCTCTCTCCCCCCCCCCCAAGAAAATTATTCTTAACTAACAATAAACACAATCAACCATATTTTTACTCGTGTCAAATCAATGTCTCTTCATTCAAGAATAGTTCATCTTCTGAATAAAAGCAGCAAACGGGTAATAGCTGTGTATGTTGGTGGGGCGGCATATTTATGTTTTATATTTTAGCAGTATCTGTCGTGATCTGCTGGTTTGACTCACCCAATAAAGAAATGCATAGACAAAAAACACAGAGTTATATTTCTCTTATGTATGAGGACAAAATTTCAGCAGATGTTTAACATAAGAGAAACACATGCATAATTTGCATTATTTAGACTGATGAAAAGCACAGATTTTATTTACATTTGGGTTTAAAAAAAATTAAAAACAGTTTAAAGATGACCCTCGAGTTGCACTGCATCAAAAATGGGGATGTTTCTGTGTTGAAATGACTGCATGGACTCAACACACGCCTAAATCAGTCTCTGTGATCACAGTTCACTGTGCCATCAACAAATACAGAAAAAAAGCTTCAAGTCATGCCAAGAAGACACCATAAGTGAACATAATCCAGAAACGTTTCAATCAGCAGACAAATCAAAAAGTTACATTCTTTTTGAAAAATAAGGACATTGCATCATCCAGACTAAAGAGGGATTATCTGACTTTTTGTTCAGCACTGAGTTCAAAAGCCTCTGATGGCAGTGGGGTATATTAGTGGCTTCTGCGCTGAAAGGTATATAAGCTTCCCAGGTAAGTAGCCCTCCATTTCAGATGATGCCCTTTTCAGGGAAGTTCTTGGATATTTTAACAAGACAATGCTGAACATAACATTTTCTTACAGTTGTAATTTTACAGTACAGTTGTAATTTTTGGCTGTTTGTGTGCAACCCACCTCTTTCCCCTGAACTGAAACATAGCTGTCTCTTCCAGACCATTACTTCAGGTCTGTGTGCTTAATCGTGTAATTTATGTCCACATGGAAGGGAGGATAGATCGTGTCGTTGAAGCCATATGAAACGAAGAGTCCCATCCGGAAGAAGATTGCAGCAAATATGAATATCACAAACCTTTGTTGTCTCCGGAGTGTAAAAAAACCCCCAAACAAACAAAAATATCAAGTCACGCAAGAAAATATAGTTAGTAGGATACAAATTTTCACATCAGGTATTTCAATGACTCCAAAGGTTTTCTAAGGGAAATTATCTGCTGATTGCAATTTCAGGTATTAATTTTTCATACCGCCATGCTTTATTGCAGCAAGCCAAATACTTTGATCTGGATAGTGTCGTGGACATTTCCTTAATAAAAGGCAAACCATTGGTGAGGTTTTATTTCATGTAGACATAAGAGAGAGTGCATTCAGCAAGACTCTGTCGTGCAGTCTCTGAAAGCAATGTGGGGCTGTACTTTCCTTTATACAGCCGCACAGAAAGAAAACTACACAACTCGGTTGACCCTTGGAAGGTCTGGTCTCCTTGAATGCCACAGAACTGACCGTTTGGACTTTGTAAGAAAGCACCAAACATGGGACATTGAAAGGTGGAAGAAAGTTTTATTCTCTGATGAGAAAAAATTTAACCTTGATGGTTTCCAGCGTTTCTGGCATATATTCTATGTGCCACAGTGGAGGGGGTGCCATAATGGTCTGGGGTGCTTTTTCCTTCATTGGAAAAATGGAGCTTCAGGAGGTGCAGGGGCATCAAACAGCCACTGGCTATGTCCAGACTAAGGGCCCTTGTCTGTGTGGTAACGACTTGGTTTTTCAACAGGACAATTCTACAGTACTCAACGCAACTCACCCACTCACCTTGTAGAAACGCTTGAGTCAAATGTGTGACCCACCTGCCCCGCAAACCTGTATTAACAGTTTTGCTTCACCTTTTATTAAAATAAATAAATAAATAAATGCATATAAATATGCAACTGTACATACTTTGAATTTCTCCTCTTACTGTGGCTCCCCTGCAGTACTTTCAAAGCCCACCAGGGGGCCCAGGACCACACTCTGGGAATCACTGATCTAAACCATTTAAGAGAAAAGGTTCCTTTAATGCCCACACAATTCTCAGTCCAGAGACTAGGATACCATGACTGACCATCACTGTGCCAAATAGCATAATCATTCGAGTCTGAGATTAATAGAAGATGAATAAAAAACATCTAAAAGTGCTTATTCTGTGCTATTATGTGCTTTGAAACCAGACTTCTCACCATTGAAACCATTTGACACATCTTTTTCCAGCACCTTTGACAGGAAAGGAAATTTAGAACTCATTCAGTTTTTTCTGTTTTTGTTTTTTTGTGAGAGAGAGCTGGCTTCACTACCACATGTTTGAAGATGGCAGGGAGAAAGACATGTCCCTTTTAGAAGACAGACATCAATAATGGATAGCACACTAGGCCTGCCTGTGTCTTCTTGAATAAATGAGTGGGAATAATGTCTAGGGAGACACACAGAGAGCTTCAGATGGGTAATCATTTCAGCCAATTCAGCCAATTTAGACAGAGAAACTGGCTCAAAGTGATAAAAAAAAAAAAAAAAAAAAAACACCAAACAACCGAGGATTTTGGGGGAACCGAGGGATCATAGGCAGCTGGAGTCATTACCGATAAAATTTTCACATATAGCTGGAGTCTCTGGAAGAGAAGTGGTAGGTTAGTGACTGATAACAGTGGTAATGGTACCAAGTAAAAAACTAAACCTGTTGCAGTTATTTGAGATGATGTCAGTGTGTCAGATGTGTATGTGGCTACAGACTGGCCACAAACATGTCTTAGAAGTTATTTTTAATTTAGAGACCACAAATAGGTCTTTCAAATTATATTTGACCCTTTAACATTTGTATGTGTATTTTCTTCACCTTTCTCATCTCCTTCCCCTCCTCCCCCATTTCTACCTCATTCTCTTCTTCCTCACCTCAAGCCTCATTTCCTGAACTGCTCTAGCGCAGAAAAACCTACTTAATCGTTTTCAGTATTGTCAGTTACTTACTGCCAGCAGACTAGACATGCAACCCTACCATCTCCAGACATCTGACAAGCCAGCTAAACAACAGCTGGTCAGGAGCTAAGATTATGCCTGCTGATGTCAGGTTTGAGTGTCTAAAAGACAGAAAAATCACACTTTCCCTCTGACAAACAGTTTGATTACATTCTCCCCCAAGTATCCCAAGTTTCCAGCAAAAATGTTAGAGCCATTTCAAAGAAAATATGGCTAACAGCAGCTAACAATGACAAAAAAAATGCACAGAAAATTTCAGGATATCCCCAACAACTCACCTCAGTATCACTGTCATTGGACAGAAGTCAGCTTCATGGCTCATGGAGTCCTTTCACAGCTTCCTCTGGAGTAAATAGATATTGACACCTGAGGTAGACATCAGACTGACAGCTTACAGTCACAAAAGATGAACGATGGCCAGAGGTGCTTGTTCTTTCTCTTTGGCCACAGATTTGCTGGTACTCTTAGCTAGGTTTATGCACTTGAACTTAACTTAGTTCCATTTTTGTACTCCCCTGACTGCAATCTACTGACATCCAGTGATGAGATTTAACACACTGTAACTTTAAAGTTGCAACTTAATTTCAACAAATTAAAAATATGAAGGAGCTAACTGTGGTAAGCTAACAGTGGATATTTAACCAGCACAACACCAGTGGTTCATCAAATAGTAAGTCAAATATTAGCAGACAAATCATACGATTGGCATTTAACACATGTTGTTTATTATCCATAACTGGAATTTTTTGCATTATCTCCTGCAAGAAGTCAATAATGTATCTGTTAATGATGTAACCTAGTCTCCATTCATTTCTAAATGGCTCAACAAATGTTTATTAAAACACAAAAACAATTCACATGCTTGAACTGGCACTTAAACGTTTGTTTTTTCATTAAAGAAACAAACAAAACAAAAAAACAAACAAAACAAAACAAAACACACACACACGTGGAGAGCAGAATGGACAAATAAATGTCCCTCTGAGTCTGAGTTTCTAAACCAGTCAGTTAAACATATATTTGCATTTACAAAAAACCCAAAACATGTTGCTGCCTTTCTTCAAGCTGGAAGCTTTTCTTGAAAGATTACAAGACTTTTCAGTTCTCAAACTTTTTGTATGTGTTTTGAATGTCACTGTCTCAGGTTCCAAACTTAAACTGACTAAAGTTTTTTGGTACATCTTCACATTTATTGTAATCCTGCATTAATTCAGTCATGTTGGTTATAGCTGTTGAAGCAATACTTGACATTGTTGTACCACATTCTGTTATATACACATTCCGATATGCCTAAAACTGTGGTTATCGAACTCCTGAAAATCTGGGTTGCATAAATCTACTTCAGGCTGTTATCTCAGTATATATAGCAGGCAACCTAGTTTTCAGCAGTCAGTACAATTTGTGTATCTTCATATTCTTAAATTTTTTTTTTTTTTTTACTAATTTTAAAAGAAAAAAGGCTCAGGCTTCTGGACCTTAAAATCGCATTTCATGCACAGTGATGACAGTTCAAATTCTTAAAGATAATTGCAAAATTCTTGTCACCATTTAGGAAGCTTCTCTGCTTCAAACTGAGATTTCACAGCAAGAGCACGATCTGAATTACAGCCACATGCACCACGACACCACTGAGGTGAAACGGTTTAAGGTCAGATTCAGGCAGACAGTTCACTAGTAATCTTTCAACTGGCACTATACTGTAGAAAACATATTGCTCCTTTCAGAGAGGAAACGTGTGAATTTTACACTGTACATAAGTAGCTCCCTTATTTTTGACCCTCTAATATGCCCTGGTCTCAGAATATTGGTCATTTTTGGAAATTAACCTTCTGCATCTTTGTTTGAAAGTCAGCGCACAGTTAGTACCTATAACTAAAAAGGTCTTCCCATAATAAATTGGGTTCCCATGTGATTTAAGAGGTCTGATTATGTCCACAAAAGTAGCATTTCTTTTTCTGTCAGAGTTGACTCGAGAGCAGTGAAATGTTGTTAAATTAATATTTGGTGGTACTCTTATTTCTAAGGAGCATAAACACTATATTATAGTCATTTTAGTTGACACTAAATCTTAGGTCAGATTGTCTTATTATTTACATACAAAGTGCCGAATTCAGACTTACTAAGCTACTGTTAGGGTGCTTTGTGTTAAGAGCTGAAAAGTGTACTGTATGTAGACAAATTGGATTCATCCAGCTAAGATACTGACAATGTATTGTCAATGGTTTCTTGAACTTGTGCTCTTACACTGTATTATAAGGCCCCAATATAGATTATTTGTACACTGGATTAGGGATATACTGGCTATGGCTGCAGTGATGGCAGAATACGATTCCTGTGTATTAAACAGAAAACTATAGCTATAAAGAGTACTTTATAGGCCACTTAGTTATAGTTGATTAGACGTGATTGCTGATCCCCTTTCAACATGAGAAACTGCATTTTTCAATATTTAACAAAAAAAAATAAACATGTAAAAAATCTTTTTAAATTCATTTTCTATTTACAAAAGACACAAGTCAGTGTGGAATATACACCAGGTTTTGGGGAAAAGGCTTGAAACTGAGCGTTTGTAAAAAAAAATAAAAATAAATCCCATGCCTCTATTCCGAGATGTTCCAATATTAGGCTTTTCATCTGTTTCTGAAAATATCCATCATTCATACTTAGTCTGTTTTTTTTTTTAAAGAGGTCTCATCCGGGGGGAAGTTCCAATGAAATCCAACCGATAAAGCTCATTTGTGCACCTGTTAACTCCAGAGAAAAGTCTTCAGAAAAGTGCTTTTTACCATTTGGGATGAGTGAAGCTGATGTTGTACTGCTTTCCCCAGCGTGCAAACACCTGTTTCTCTGTAATAAAGCGATGGTGGTTTCCTCTTCGGCTGCTCTCGTGCTGGATGTATGTTACACATTCATCACCGCCCCTGGGCTTGTAGTAGTGGTATGGCATCTTCTTGGATCCAGATTTTCTTCTGGAAAAACGGATTGATTTCTTTATTGGTTTACTGGTTTAAATTCCCTGTAATGGGTTGAAGTCAAATGTTATACTTACCCACAGTGATTGGGTGGAACCATCCCATATACTTTGATATTATCACATATTTCAATGGCTATGACCATTGTGAACCAACCTGTGCTCAACCACGAGTGAGATTTTTGTCTGAGAAGAAAAAATAAACATATAGGAAAAGAGCGTTTGGTTACATTTATCAAAACATTTTATAACCACCCTTAACACTCACCGGTCACGTCCTGTCTCTCTTTGGAACAGGCTGTCAAATCTGCGCATTTTGCTCGGTGTGACAGTGAAACAAGAGAAGTCTCTGTAGGTCATGCTGACTCTCTGGATCAATCTGTACAGGGTTCCTTTGGCATCTTTCCCAATCTTGTTTGGGGGTCCCCAGAAAATGATCACTGGGTGGCTGTCTGTATGTCGTAGGAATTCATTAGGTCTCCGGACCACCCTAAACACACTGGAGTGGGCTACGACCCTCATAGTGGTCCGATTCCCGACGTCAGATTCATACCCCGTCGTAGGGGCGTCGTTCATGCGGATCACACATTCGGTGCGGTCAATCTCGTCTCCCGCTCGACTACCCAAGACGTGGCTGGAGCTCGTCACCAGTGCACACTCATGACAGTGCATGGTCATACTCTGAAAAGAAGCACAAGATGGAGCTTTTTAAGATAACATATTAAAACAATAGCTGTCAGCAACAGTGTTGTGGTGTCTACATTTTACCAGTTTAAGTGCTGATTTAATTTTAAAAAAAACCTAACAACACTAAAACTAAATGCTAAATCCAGTTGACAATGCTCATAACAATGATAATAAGTTAATATAGACATTTTCAGCAACACGGGTCATGCAAATGTGTGTGGGTTTAGCCACACATACTCTATGATAACGTCCATGTATCTGCCCAGTCTTAACAACCACAGCCCAGTGGCAACTATGTGTTAGGTAGGGTTATCACTATATCAGATTCTCGCTACCTGATTAAAATAATAAACTTTATTGACATGCAGTATAAGAAAAAAAACAATAAGGGTTTCTTTCAGGGAGTTTCGGGGTGTTTTTAGCTCTGATCACATTATAACGGTTGGCAGTGGGACAATTTGGAGGCAGTGCACCCTATCCCAAGTCTCTAACTTCAGATTGGGTTGACATCCCAGTCAATGCTGTTTTTTCCTGAAGAGGAAAAAAGCAACATTTTTTCTTTACTACTGGCTGGTTCAGGAAGCCACCCCTATGCACAGATAAAACTTAACTTGGATATAGCGTTCACAGGACAGCCTGAGCTGGGCCCAGTTTAATGACATCCTGTTACAGCTTCTTCCAAAATACATATTAGTACATTACTTCAGCAGCATTTGATGCACTCCATTTTGTCTCCATACCTTCACAGGTATTTAGAATAAAACACAAGATTATACATCCAAATGAGTGTCGCAGTCAGTCTCTAAAACTAAATTAATTTCACTCACATTACCAATCGGGAAACTGACTCTATATTGATTTCTGGTTCAAAGTTCACTTATAATTCCAGCTTTAACTTTGAGCGTTTGTGCACAACCTACTTTGTTCCCATAAACTGGCACATAGCCGTCTTTTCCTGTCCATTTCCTCAGGTCTGTGGTCTTGGTGGCATGGTTGGTAGCCACATGGAAAGAAGCGTAGACAGCATCGATGCTGCTGTTATTGTTGGAGCTGTACAGGATGAAGAGCGTCATCAGGATGAGGATGGCAGCAAAGATCACCATCTTGTGGCTCTGTTGTCCCTGCAGAGTAAAACACAATGGTGCAATATACAGAAAAACATTTACTAACATGGAAACTAGAGGCACTACTTTTACTTTTTATTGGATTAAGAAAGGACCATGAAAACCACAGTGTGTGAGAATGCAGCAGCAAAATTAAATGTTTAAAAAAAAAAGTGAAACTGCACACAACCACATTATTTTAGATTTTAATACACAAAAAGGCAAGCTCTAACTGGCCCTGATTCTTGCTATGAGTGACTTAGTGTAGGCCTAAATCATACACAGTGTAACAAAAAGATGTTTTAGTGGCCCCATCTGGCATACTTGCATACATGCAGAATGAGACAAAAGCGGACATAAAGTTGTTTCCTGTGTACAAACAAACTGTTAATGGAGAGGCAGCAGCTAATGAGGCTAACCCTCAAAACGCACATGCTCACTGTCTGAGCCACTCACCACCAGCTGACCACTGAGTGTCTGCATGATGCAGCTGACTGACAGCATGAAAATAGCGGCCTGCGACATGCCAAAAAATGGTTGTTTTCCAAAAAGTTGTTTCCAGAAGTTGCCCAAAAAATGGCCGCCAATATTAAAACTGGTGGAAATCACTTGCTAAACATATGTCAAACATCTTGAGGCATGCCTCTCAACTCTTTAGGCACTACCAAAGCAGGTCATCTCTTTGCTTCATGTATAACCCTTTCGTAAATCCTGTTGACTACATCCTTTTTACTAATATAAACAAAAATATTAGATAAGAAAAACACATACAGCCACAAGTGACTGCTTTTTAGTACCAGCTGCTGCAGCATCATCATCATAAAGTTGCTGGCTGACAGGCTGATCGACCGGCTGATCATTGCAGCATTATCATATGCCACATCTCCCAGAGTGACATACCACTGACCACTTATGAGCCCAATCCATGATTCATAGTGTTATATTGTGGGTTTTTTTTTTCTCTTTCTATCCAGGTATGCTTTTACTACACTGTCAATGTGATTGGGATCATTGTCATGTTAATAAAAATGAAGCCACAGTCAATCAAATGCTTTACAAATAGTACTGCTTTGTCGAACACACTCTGATGGTAGTTTTCTGTATTAATAATCAGTTTTTATCAATTTTGTTAAAATCCCAAACTCCACTGGCTGAAAAACAGCGCCAAACCATGACAGAACCACCACTGTGTTTTACAGATGGCTGTAGAAAAGGGGTGGGCAACTCCAGGCCTCAAGGGCCCTGCAGATTTTAGATACCACCCTGTGTCAACACACCTGAATCAAATGATTAGTTTATTACCAGGCCTCTGGACAACCCCAAGACATGTTGAGGAGGTAATTTAGCCATTTAAATCAGCTGTGTTGGACACATCTAAAACCTGCAGGACACTGGCCCTTGAAGCCTGGAGGTTTCCCACCCCTGCTGCCGCTCATGGTTTCCCGTCAACTGAAGCTCCATATGCATCTCTCAGGGCTTTGTGCCAAAAAGTGCCAGGGACAGAAAGGCTCTTGATGACCAGCAACCTTCTAGCCGTCAGTCGAAAGTCACAACAAGTGCCTGCACTTTTTAACAGTACTAACAACGATACTAAGGGCAAGAGGTATGGTGCCACCACACCTTCTAAAGGTCTTACCTTGCCACCCAGCCTGAGCCCCATGCTTCCCGATCAGTTCCAGCACACGGACTGTAATTGTCTGTCATCATACCTAAACAGGAAAAGGTAGACTAAAACAGACATGCACACAAATTCATCCCACTTATTTAAACGGCGCCACTCGTAGTGATATTATCTAGTTAGCTGTAATTAGTCTAATAGCATGTTTAGACACGTAAGTATTTACAGGCTATGTGCTGGTGGACGGCTGCTAGGTACACCTGACAAATGTTAAAGCCAAATATTACACATTTTGATACAAAAACACCATCTTAAATGCGCAACCGGCCGCTTTCCGCGGGGTTACGCTTTTCTTTACTGGTTATTCTTAAGAGCAGCGTCCGGCTAACGGTGCTAGCATATCAATGAAGTTGACGGGTGATAGTGGGTTAACGGGGGCCCGTAATGGTCTGGGTTTTTTACCTTTTCATGGTCTGTTTAGCCTCCGTTAACGCTCTCCCTCGTCCCCCATCTTCCTGCACCACTTTCTGACGTCATTGCCCCCGTCCTCCCTGTGTGCCTGCAGAGCAGTGAGCACAGCTGCGGACTCCGGAGCTCATAAACAACCGTTGCTACGGTAGTTTCCAGGATGTAGCCTGACATCGTCACAGATTTGTCCTTTGTAATCAGGTTTTATTTTATGTCTGTTTCTTTTATTGTTTTCAGTTCATTTTAGTTTCACCAAGTTCCCAGAGTGGTAGTTTCCTGCTATCATTTTAGTTTTTATTGTTTGCAAATGCTCAGTTTTACCTTAATTTTACATAGTTTTAGCCTTTTAAATGCTGCTCCATATTACATAAATTAAGTAACAGATAATATGCATTGCACAAAGTCTACACAAAGCTTTGTGAAGACAGTTGATTAACAGGAAAGTAGAGAACACAACCCAGGTTGCCAGTATTATCTAATGTGTTAAACATTTTGAAACTGAAATCAGGTAAGGAAGCATCTAAACTGAGGCAGAGCACAGAGCTTTAAATAAAGGCAAACAACAATCTCACATCAACTGAGGGAGTTCTTCAGCCTTAAATAACAGACAATAGTACAGAGATGAGTAACTGCTGGCAGCCTCTAGGTGAGTGAGGCAACCTAGACACAGGAGGAATCCCACCTCTGAAACAGACAATCGGAGTCCATCCACTCCCACACTGATTCAGATCAGATTTGTCACTGAAACCTACCTGATGAAGCTTTGCTGCATGTGTTTAATCAGACCTGGGATGTCTGCATAATTGTGAGTCATCTGCCTTTGCAGTGTAATGAGATGTATTGTAATATCGGTCCCAAATTTTCCAAATCTTACCCCTAACAAAAGGCCTTATAATAATAATAATTAACAAATTAAACTAATGAAACCCAAACTAAAAGTAAATTCTTTATAAATAAAAACTAAACTGAAATAACTACTTCTACTCTGGGAACTAATGAAGTAAAATGAATTGAAAACAAAAATCCAAGACAAAATAACAATAACATAAAATAAACTATAAATTGAGATTCATGGGTAAGTGATCTATGTGGAGTGTCAAATTTGTTTAGCGTTTCTTTTTTGGGTTTTTTTTTTTTTTATATGTATCTTCATAACTTTTTCAAATCTGGGGGGAGCATAATGGCATGAAGTGACACAAATTTAGACACGAAATTAGTTGATTTCCAGCCAGACACAACTGCCCTCTGAAAGAAATACTAAATGGCCTTTGCCTTCTGCTAACTATAGTCTTGTGCTGATTATTAAGCTAATTTTGGATCTGTGACAAAGTTCGGCACAAGTGACGTAGTCTCACTTTTCATTTCTTTAGTTTAACTTCAGTTTAACACAGAAGGCTCCTCTTTGAAACATTTTCTGTTCCCCACAATCCCTATGCTATGTTATACTGGAAACTTGAACAACAACAGTATATACTTAGGACATGCAGCCTATGAATAACACATTTGGATTTATGCACTTTATCATCCCTTTAAAAGTAATGTTTTAATTAATCCTGTATTAAAAAATGGAGGTATTTTATACAATTTTAAAATAACAAAAGCTAACAGAAGTGAGCCAATCATCTTTCACATTCGCACACTGACTATCTAATTGGATATTGGTGAAAGCACCGAGGGTAGACAAAGAATGTCCAAAGCACTGAACTGAATTCAGATGCACATATTCAAGTAAACAAGACTCTGAAATCCAAACTCGCACATACAAACAGAAAGTGTTCTTTAGCAGGTTTATTCATAATAACACTTATCTCACAGTGATGAGTGTTTACATTCAAGTTTGTGCCTTCAAAGGTTGTTTTTTTTCTTTTTACCATATACATGGACTTTGGCTGCTAAAACACAAGTAAATTTAAACACTTCATGTCTGAAGTACACATCATAGCAAAACGCTTCCTCACTAGTGCAAATACTGATGCAGTCTCTGTAATAAGCCACCAAATAAGCATTATGCAACTGAAAAAGCAGTGCTATGTTTTTAATAGTAACAGGCAGCAAAATATAAATGGTAAAAAAACTTTAAAGATGAAATTCAGTATTAAAACAAGACAGTGAGAGTCTTACTTTGCTCACAATTGTTCATTCAAATGTAACATTTTGTTACACACCCTAAAGGGTTTTTTCAGTTTCCGTGAGTGTGAGCGAGTATGTGGCCACCAAAACAGATGTGAAAACAGCAAACTGCAGAATCACGAGTTCAACGGCACCACAGAAAGACCTGAACACGTTAATGCACATTCAATGAAATGTTGCCACTTCAAGCTTTTTAACACTGTAACTCACCCATATTGTTACAGTTACTGTGTTAGCAAGAAATGCAAGCATAAAGCTTTCAGTAGAGAGCTTACAGCATAACAGTAAGAGGTTTTTACAGAAATAAACACCAACTTCAAGTTGCTCAAATATGCTTATTTGTTGAAAAAGTTCAAATGAAATGCAACACAAAGGCTTGTCTGAAAACAGCTTTCCTTTTAAAATGTCCCGAGGCCATAAATACAGTATTACCTCAACTGTGCTTTAATGCTGAATCGGCATTGTCATCTTTTGATCATGATCATGGACCAAGAGCGTGTAAAACAATAATTGAAGAGCTGAAGGGATTAGTCATTATTTGTTCTAATCAGCTGGATTTTCTGGTGGTTGACTTTCTTATAAGAAGTTATCTTTCATACAAAAATGCTAAAATGCCACTATCTTATGTCTGTTTGGATTTCTGTGATGGTAAAGTAAGTGCCAGTTATTTTCTGACAATTTGTTATCGATTCAAAGGCAGCACTAACCTAATTGTGACCCTACATAACTATAGGCTGTATGTAAAAGATGGCCATGATGGCATAGTCATCATGACACCCATTGGTTAGTGAGGTTCTTAATGAGAAATTGAGGGACAGCGTCCACCACAAAGTAAAGCTTAATCTAATTACTGTCTGTTTTGACTCTGAGGAATCTAATTTATAAAATCAACATGTTATATTCAGTAAAACCTGAAACTGAGACCACAAACTCATAACAAGGGATAAAGGGCTGTTTTCGTGTAGACTTCTATTAAACCAGATGGGTCGCCCCCTGCTGGCCATTTGAAATGAAGCACCTTTAAAGAACATTAGCTTTTTTTTTAGCTAGGTATATCTTTTATATACAGTCTGTGTATATAATTATAATGCACTTTCTGTCTCAAATGAAATGTATATAGTTGCAGCTTTATATTACACAAACCAGATTGAAGCATGAAGTAAAAAGAACTGTGCAGAAAAGAGCAAAAGTCAAGGCACAGTTATAAAGAATCTAAAAGCAGCTTTGGTATTGACTGGTTTTAATTTATGGTGTTGTGTTTTAATGTTTTTTTCTTGTAGTCCTACTGATCTCTATAATACCTAGGGGCCATTATCATTTGTTACCAGTAAAGCTTAATCTCATTCTTCAGAGGCTCCAGGAGGGGTGTTTAAACTCTATCCTGTGGCGTGCTGCCCATTTGGCATAGATGGCTTTCTCAGTGATGAAGCGATGGCCTCCGCGTTGGGTGTGCTCATGGACCTTGTACATCTTGCACTCATTGATTCTATTTTGTTCATAATAATGGTAGGGAACAACACTGTGATTGGCTCGGCTGTTGACAGGAGGGAAACAGTGGGTCACTAAAGATACTCAGCATAACTGTATGTACATAGAATATATACACACATAGAAAAAAAAGATGGAGCTTGATTATGGATCATAATCTCACCTGCAGTAGCCGTCATCAATCATTCCATAAACATGGATGCTGTCGCACATTTCTATGGCCAGAATCATGGTGAAGAATCCAGTGCTGAGAAACGCCCCAGTTTTCATTCTGAGTGAGAAACACTGAATATTTGTTCTTCCAAAAAAAGTTTTGCAAATTCGTACAAATTCAAAATTAAATCCTATGACTGGCACCAGTAATAATCTACACATTAGATCATAACTGTTTATACATTGTACAGAAGAGGGAAGTAATTATTTAATTTCCTGTTGAATTTGTAGGTTTGCTCATTTTCCAAAAGAAAGAGAACAGCCTCTATTTTTTATGGTAGTTTCATTTTGATGGAGAGAGACAGAATATCAACCACAAATCCAGAAACACATAACATTAAAGTTAGAAATTGATTTGCATGTTATGGAGTGAACTGTATTTGATCACTAAGCAAAACAAGAATTAGTACTTGGTGGAGAAACCCTTGTTGGCAAACATAGCGGTAAAATGTTTCGTGTAGTTGGTCACCACGTTTGCACAAATCCCAGACTGGATTACTTATTTTTATTTCCTCCACTGTATTTCTTTTTAGAGACCCTCATTTCCTCAAGAGGTTTTGCCATTAGCCAGGCTGTCATTGTAAAGTGTAAAGAACGTCCTCAGTAAACGACTGACCTGATTAAACAATGGGAACACTGAGTAGCTTCACCCCCTTGTGGTAAAAAATGGTATTACAAAGAGCCCAGCCCAAGCTCAGCTTCAATTGATATCTCTTTGACGCTGACATTTTTGGATTTCAGGTTATAGCAGTTATTTCCTCACATTCTAACTGTAATTCATTTAAGAAAAACTTGAACACAAGAATTCACAATAACTTCCTTTAAAGTAAGGTATCAATATTTAACTGAGTTGATATAAGGCTGAAATGGGTAAATTATATTTTCACCTTTAATATTTTGAATTAGAGAACAAAGTTATACAGTGTGTAAATGGCTACACTTTCTATTTGTACAACTTATGAGTTAAACTCCTACCGTACCTGTTTTTTCCCGTTTCGTTCTGAAATACCCCGTCACAGTACTCGATCTTGTCTTTCGTCACAGCATACATTCGGACATTTGGATATTTTTTTGCCATTTTCAGGAGGGCATTGAAGATGTGTCCTTTGCCATCTTGCCTCATGTTCCTTTCAGGACCCCAAAACACGTATGTGGTCTCTGCTGACTGCTGGAAATAATACTGCTCATTTTTTACCAGCAGGGGAACGCTGGTGTGAGACACAACACGAACGGTGGTGCGCCTCCCAACGTCTTTCTCAAACCCCTTAGTGGGCGCATTATTCATCCGGATCACACACCCGATTTTGTCTATCTCCTCTCCGGCGCCAACTCCGAGCATCTGACCTGAGCTGGAGACCAAGACACACTGACTACAGTTGATGTCCAGTATCTGTGGAGAGAAAAGGGGACAGATGAGAAATTTTTAGGTTGTGGTTTGTGCACATAAATCAGTAACTGGATGGTTATAGCTCAGCTGTTATTCCATCGTAATTACAGAATGTGCTTTCATAAGGTTTTGCGTTGGGCTAATTAAAATAGATGAAATCAGAATTTTAGGTCAAGCATGTCTTGCTGGGAACAATCGTACAAACTAGACAGAGCTTTTGATTATATTCTTTACTGGGTTCAACTGTAGACTCTGGATGTGCAACTCAGGACTTTCACAGATTTTTTCCAAAGCCACTCCTGTGTTCTTTTGTGGTACGCTCTAGCTTTTTGTCTTGTTGAAATGCAAATGTGTTCACAGTCTGACACAAATACAGATCTGTAGTAATGGTTTTCACCCTAACACACACACACACACACACACACACACACACACACACACACACACACACACACCCTAACACACGCAAATACAATCAACAGAGACCGACAGACTGACAGTTGCATGCCTTTGTTATTTAGGTTAAGGAATGCACTGTATAATTAATATGAGTGGCTATCAGTTCATCACCATGAACTAACGGAACCAGACCCCTGTAAGCTTTTTTTGTGTAACCCTACCCTCCTTGTGTCTCACCTGGTCCATTCTGCCGGGCTTGATCCTCTTGTAGCCCTCGAGTCCCTTCCTGGCCGCAGCAGGTGATGGGCCGTCCCGTATCATCACATGTCCAACCCAAAACAACAGAGGGAGGCTCAGGGTGAGCAGGCAAAGCCAGCGAAGCATCTGCATAAGATGTAGGAAATGATAGGGTTGTGCAGCTCCGCACACATTATTAGCGATCGGATGGGTTAAATAAGCAAGTGACTCTTACCAGAACGTTCATATCAAGGCCTTCGGCAAACCCCTGCTTCCAATGGCCCGGACGACACTCATTTTTCACGCCGACTCGAGAGAGACATGCCCAGTCAGGCACCATCGATTCATGATCACAAAGGTTCCATATCAAAAGATTTTTAATTGCCTTTCCAGATCTGTCAAATTCCAGTATCCGTTTCTTTGTGCGGTTACTTTCGTTTTCATCACGTAGCCGACCACATTATTCTAGTCTTATTTGCACCATGTTTACATCAACTACCATCCGAAATCTGCAAGCTGCCCGTTTCTTCCCCAGCTTTGTTGACACAGTACCCTACAAACAATTCCTAGGACCCGCCTTGTAAATTATAACGTAGCCCGTCTGTTATTCCGGGGCCACTATTTCGCAACAAACTATCACCGGAACAAACTTGATTTAAAAAAAATTACTTACCAGAAATAACTGTAACTTTAATAACAATAACTATAATAACTATGAATTTAACTATATAAACAATGATGGTATACGTTTTTATTGTTAGAAGTTAAATTCATATAATGACATTAGACATGCGGAGGGTAATCACTCCTTTATTCTGAAAGAAACATGCCAAAACCGGAAACAGTCTTCTCAATAGTTTTGGTTACTTTAAAGTAGCCGTCCATGCGACGTTCCCGTACCCCTCGTAAATTTACTTTCCCACAATAGAAGGAAAGTAATTTATAAACATTATGTCAGATGGTTAAACTACGCCGTCTCAATACTTTTTCTCGTTATACTATTCTGGTTGCCTGACTCCAATGTTATGGCCTTTAGCATATAATTAAGAATATAATTATTCAATAAACGTAACCCATTTATGTCCCTTTAGCATTGTTTTTAATTGTCAAGTATATACACCGCCTTGAACTTTCTAGCAGTATTTCCCTTCTGTTTGATCAGGATAGAGTGACGATATTTCAAGAAATAATATCTGATTGGATTAGAAAAGTGTTTGCCCCGCCTACTCTTTTATGTGATTGGTCAAGAAATAGGTAACTGTCTTCACACCTCACCCGACTGGCCCGTGTCCGCGTCGGTATTCTTGCGTTAACTACGTAGGGCCTTGGAAAAAAAAAGAATCCACCGTGCGACTTTCACTGACTGTGACACGGGGATGTCCTTCCTTGAAGCCTCGGATGATCACGGTATGTACCTACGCAGGGATTATGTTATTAGTTGCGCCTCTGGGGAAGCTGCACACAAAGCCGCCTTGAAGTGTGTGAGGTGTCAGCTCACAGACTTTGCTCTGAAGCCAGCTTGACCTGGTGATGCTATGATGCAGACTGACAGATAAGGCTAGCCGAATAAGCTAGCTAACGTTAGCATATGCTCATCTAAAAAGATAGTTTCATCTTTGCTAGTGCTAATGTTTGGCTGTCCTTGACTTGAGCTTTAAAGAAAGACATAAACCCTGCTGCTGAATTTATGGGGAAAGCTCTAAAATAATTTGTGTCAGTTGAAATTACTGTCTTCTGCTTCCTGGACTGGCTAACAGCTAGCTTTCGCTTTAACATATTGTCAAAGTTCTTTCAACTAGCAGCCTTGTTTTCAGTAACTTAAGTCTGCATGGAACATAGTTGTGCTTTATGTACACTAGTTTGCTTCAGAGACGTAGAAAGTCAACCAGTTTCTCACGTTGAAGCTACAACTACTATCTTTTGTGAGGCTTTGTCTCGTACAGTATGTTGAATGGCGTGCTTGTTGCTTATTTGCATACCAGACACTCCAGACTGGTTAAGTAGTAGCTGGCAGAGTGCCAGTCTGCTCTCCTTCCAGGTCAAACCATAAACCTGTACAAGTTAAGTCTGTGTCTGGAGAGTGGTACAGTGAAAATGGTTACTACTAATAGCTGGTATTATAATGGCCGTGCAGTTAGAAGCACCTACACTTAGGTACAAACCTTGTGCCCTATCTGTTGTAGATCAACAAGACTGCAGTTAGCCACTGGATGAGAGAGTGGTTGATTACGGATGGTTCATCAGCAGGTCCTGAGCTGGCTGATCTCAGACCAGAGGAGAAACTTAATTTTTGCTGTGGCCTGAAGGCATTATAATTCCTGAGATGTCAATGAGACGAGGAGAAGGGATGTCCATCGCTCAGGCTTTGGCCATGACTGTAGCAGAGATACCCGTCTTTCTCTATTCCACATTTGGGCAGGTAAACCCCTTTATACAAATGCACACACAGAGTGTACTATGTTTGGTCGTATCCTCACTGCTTCTTCTGCTTTCAGTCCATATTTTCCCAGCTGAGGCTTACACCGAGCCTGAAGAAGGTGCTGTTTGCCACAGCACTGGGCAGTGTAGCTCTAGCTCTCACTGCTCATCATTTAAAAAGGCGAGGAAGAAAGAGGAAGCAGGGAACACAAGAAAAGGATGGCCAGAAGACAGTGGGAATACCAGAGTCGCTCATGAAGACAGGACGGCCCTCATCATTAAAGAGAGGTGTGAAGACAGAATATTATGTTTCTTTTTTGGGGGAGGGGGACACTGTTTAGTTTCTTTCAGCAGTGGTTGCTGTGAAACATTCAATGAGGAAATGTTTTTCCTTTGGAACAGCCCCATTTACTGGTCGACAGATGATGAGTCCCAGCACTCGAAGCAATGATACGATGAGTGGAATTTCCTCCCTGGCTCCCAGTAAACACTCAAGTTCATCACACAGCCTGGCATCTGTAAGTTTCATACTTTTTTTTTGTCATGTTTGCTTTATCTTTGACTTATTTATTTATTTCTTTATTTCACCATCTTTGGGTGTATATGTGTTTGCATGCTCATTTCTGGCTTAGATGCGAGTCCCAAGCTCTCCAAATCAGTCTGCCAATCCATCCACACCTTGGGAGGCAGAGCCTGTGGTGGAAGAGTCAGGGGCGGTAGAGGATGCTAATGCAGAGAATCTCTATTTAATGGGTAAGTATTCACTAAAACTCATGTTTTGTTTTTTTGTTTGTTGTTGTTTTTATTGTCTAATATAAAAACAGCGTAAAGCCACTTTTTTTTTGGTCTTTTTACTATTTCATGCTGACATTAGAGCACAAGTTATCTATAATTACATTGCAACCAATATTAATCCGTATCAATTAGCTGTAGCTCTGTGCCACTGGTACTTGTAGTCCAGTACCATTATTTTTCAACTCAAGAGTAATGTGCTTAAAACTGTTTTTGTACATGCACTGCAGCCTTTAATTTCTCTTTTATTTAACTGGGGAACTTTATGTGAGTAATAAAATCTTTCAATGAATTGGACCGACATACAACAGGTTTTAGTCCATGTAAAATCTGATTGAGCTCATGTGTGAATTGAACTGTTGTGTGCTACATTTAAGACGGGGCAAAACTGCAGACAACGTTGGGATTTGAATCTAATTTTTCGCTTCCTGTTAGGCATGGAGCTGTTTGATGAGGCTCTGCGAAAGTGGGAACAGGCACTGAATATTCGCCATCAACCCGAGTCAACATCCAGCAACAACAGCCTGGCTCTGCAGGGAGCAACATGTGGAGACGTTACCACGGTAACTATTAAACTGTTATTACCAGTGTGTGGTGGGATTGCTAGTCATTAAATGATGTCAAGCAACATTTTGAAAGATACAATATCTGAAATTCAAAGTCTGAACCTCATCATATTTTGCATTGAAGATCACTCAAATCACTCTGTGGGTCTAAGATGGGAGTGACTCCAAACCACCTGAAGCTATCGTTGGCTTCAGTTTATCAACTATCATAAGCTTTGTAGTTTCCCAAACCAGATATGCATTGGAGTCCGCTTGCACAGTGGGACTGTGACTGAACTCTCACTATGAAAAGTAACTCAGTAAATCATCTCTGCTATAGCTGCAGGAGAGCTGTCATCTTCCAGTGAAGGCTGAGGTCAGAATATAAATGGTTACACTGGGGAACATTAAAGCTTAGATTTCCTGTTAATCTTATAAAGCATTTTTATCCATCAAAAGGCAGAAATAATCAAATACTTTACGTGATGTTGTTGCAACACATCAGTGCATTAAACAACTGCTTAATAATTATAGAAAAAAAGAACTGGTCATAAACTGTTGCAAGACTTTTATTTATTAAAAAAAATAAAATAAAATGATTAAATTTAACTATAAAATGTGATGCGGTTCCAAAAAAGCTGATCAATTTCGCTTAGTCTGCCTCCTGGATTAGAGCCCAGTGCCAGTTTAATTTAACTAAATAAACTAATTCTTGGGTTATTTATTATATAATATTAAAGTGGTATCTTTATTATTTTTATTTTACAGGGTGAAGCCCGAAATAAAGTGTTTGCTGAGAAGTTAGAGACACTACTGCACAGAGCGTATCACCTACAGGAGGATTTTGGGAGCAGTATCCCAGCAGATAATGTGCTGGCAGACTTTGGTAAGAATTTCTGTGTGACCCTATCAGACAATATAATTATTATTAATCAAAGATCATACATTTCGACTGTTGGCTCTTGGCCTCTGTCACTGCTTAGAGCTATACCGGTATGGCTCTGGCAGTTAGCTTGTGTTGTTCCTTTGGCAGAAAGTGAAGGAACGCTAATCTTGCCTCAAGTGGAAAGTTTCCATAGACTGCAAGAGGACGATGCTACTACTGTCACTTCTGATGACTCCTTCTTTTCGGCTGCGGAGGTGAGCTTCTTTCCCCTGCCCTCTAAAGACCGACCGTCAGAAAACACAGTACACTCCAGACCCTTCAAAAAACCTCCCCCTCACTCGTGTATTCATCTGTGTACACACACACACACACACACACACACACACACACACACACACACACACACACACACACACACACACAGGCTGTGCACTGAGGTATTTGTGTTTATGTGCAGCTGTTAGATCCCATGTCTCTAGGGGAGGTCTATCAGCCAGCAGCCCTTTATGAAGAAGCCCTGTCTCTGGTCCATGAAGACAAAGTGGCCTATAGGACCCTGAGGTAACTGTTATGTGAAGCATTTTTATTTGTATTCTTAAAGATGCACTGACAAATACTTTTCTAAAAATATTATATATTACTGTAGATAATGCCATATGAGTCACTGTCTGTTGTATCTGTGGTCCCTCATAGACTTTCAACTAAAACTACTGAGAAACGCAGTTTAATTGTCAAACATCAAAAAGCCTTTAGCAGTTAAACTGGTGGAGACCAAAACTGAGCAAAAAGTGAATTTTTTTAGACTCCAAATTAATGCTGGTGTTACTTTTTGGATGTGAAAATGTACATTTTAACAAAAGGTAATAGTGGTGCTAAAAAACAAAAACAAAACCTCTTATACTCAATACACAGCAGCCAAGAGAAGCATGAGCCTTTGTTGACTTAAATAAAATTTTCTGTGTTTACCAGGACTGAACTACTTGAATGTTATAGTGACCAAGACTTCCTTGCCAAGCTTCATTGTGTGAGACAAGCATTCCAGGTTGGTTTCAGCAAACCCACACTTCATACGTATATTCATTCATATATACATGTTTAAAACCAAATTACTACAGAAATTAAACCAGTGATGCTTTTCTTTTCCAGATCCTATTGTTAGATGAAACTCATCGTACGTTTTTCATGGAGACCGGAAAGCAAATGATTGTGGGTTTAATGATAAAGGCGAACAAGGTAAAATACTCCTCACTGGATCCTCAGTTATGAATGTCCCTTTGGACAATTTTAAAGAGCTGTAATTATTTATTTTAACTGATCTCATTTGATCTTTTGCTTCATCTCAGAGCCCCAAAGCTTTTCTAGAAAGCTATGAAGACATGCTGCTGTACACTCAGAGAGAGGAAACGTGGCCCGTCACTAAGATGGAGCTGGAGGGTCGAGGAGTGAGTAATCATGCTGTTATTCAAGTCATCACATCAATGTGATAGTGTATGTGTGTTTACAGTAAACATGAATGTGGCAAGTGAATTCAATCAGTAGCTATTCATTGCAAACATCAGTTAACATTTGTATTTTTTTTTGTTTGTTTGTTTCTTTTTGTTTTTTTAGTGAAAATATTTAAAGGGACCGATTGCTTAATTTTTTTAGTTTCTCAGTGACAGATATAACCAACGCATGACCAACACACATGACAGTGTGCTCAGCTCTTTGAGCTCTTTGAGTCAGTTGTACATAATTTTAATATGTTGCACATTGCTGCCACCAGCTGTTCATCAGTAGTATAGCTTCAAACTATCCACAGGACATGTTCACACATGCTTCGGTGTGTGTGTATATCTGAAACAGACCGACCAGGAGCCCACTCTTACAAACCTCCATGTCACTACAGTAGATAAGGAAAAAAAAATACAGAAGTTTTTTTTTTCATGTACAACAGTTGCACAACACTATCTAGTCCTTTATGTGTTCCAAGTCAGGTATGCCTGATGCCACAGCAGTTCAAAACATTACTGCTGCTAAAAATAAATAAATAATGCTTTCACCATTCCTCATGGTCCACATTTCCTGAACATTGCAGGTGGTTTGTATGAACTTTTTCGACATAGTGTTGGACTTCATCCTGATGGATGCATTCGAAGACCTGGAGAGTCCTCCTGCCTCTGTGGTGGCTGTGCTCAGGAATCGCTGGCTCTCTGACAGCTTTAAAGAAACGGTTAATATGATGCACATGCATCAGCACAGACACTTACTCCATATTCCACCAACACGCTTATAACGGTTTCTCTAATAATAGTTTTTAATTTTCTGGCAGGCTTTGGCGACTGCTTGCTGGTCCGTCCTAAAAGCCAAAAGGCGTCTTCTTATGGTGAGTTTATACTAGTTTTAGAAATTAATACTTTTTAATGGCTTTATTTAAACCTAAAAAAATTGTTTATTCTGATAGCTTGTTCTTCTGCTCTCTCCAGGTTCCTGATGGATTTATCTCCCACTTCTATGCCATATCTGAGCATGTAAGCCCAGTTTTAGCTTTTGGCTTTTTAGGACCCCGGCAGCACCTGAGTGAAGTGTGCACAATTTTTAAGGTGAGGCCATACAGAGTATATGGTTTAAAAATATTTCAGTGCAAGCAGACACTATCCTCTGTGCAGGAAAACCACTAGCTTAATGTACAACTCTACAATTCTTACAGCACATGACACTAAATGTATAATTTATACAATTGTATAGTGAGATGTACAGCAGAGGATGCAAGATGCTGCAAGATACTTTCTTTAATCGGGTTATAAAACTTTATAGAAGTGCAGTGTTGGAAGAAAAGAAGAGTCAGAGTGAAACTCTTAAACCTACATTTCCTTTAATGCAACTCTAAAGGTTCTTTGCCTGCTGCTTTGGTAGAGCACATTTATATACAGTTTGTGCCAAACCTAATTTCAATATTTTTTTAGATTTAAGTAGCAGCTCCTGAGCCACAGACATCATTACATGCAAGAGCCTTTACAGTCAAAGTAGTAGTAGCTGCAGTAACAATGATGGGGGAACTTGCATTCATGTGGCTCAGAGCTAACCTACTAAGCCACATGAAGTTGTCTTCACATGGCTTAACATGCTTACACACATTATCGTACCATCTTTTCATTTTGTTTTCTCTCCTTTCACCTGCAGCAACAAATTGTGCAGTACCTTAAGGATATGTTTGACCACGACAAGGTCCGCTTCACCTCTCCACAGTGTTTGGCCGAGGACATCCTGAATCTTTCTCACCGCCGAAGTGATATTTTACTTGGGTATCTGGGAATCGATAGCCTTCTTGAAATCAACGGTGCCGTGCCCAGTGACCAAGAGGGCTCTTCAGGGACCAACTAGCTAGGAGCAGTAGGGTAACAAAGAGCTTCACTGGGCCTTGTACCAGCTAACAGCAAAGAGGCTGACGAGTTGGGAACAGCAAGAAGTCACAGCTGAACAGTGTGTCGTATTAAGACGGGAAAGAATCATCCTCCTGTGATACACTGAGAACCAGCATTATTCATTTATTCATCCGTGTTTCATTAAACATGACGGCTTCAGTAGGACATACTTTCACTAGTTCTACAAAGTCATTGGTCCTTGTACTAAGGAGTGAGTGTAACGATCCCACCTCTTTTATGTTGCTGCTGTGTAGTCATCGAGAATGCAGACTGCAGTCATGTAATGACAGACGTGCAAGGACTTGTCTTTGCCTTGTTGGGTGAGTTCTTGAAAACAGGCCTGACGGGAAGCATTACCAACCCATGAAAACTGTGCCCGCTACACTATTACTCCACATGGATTGAGGGCTTTCAGAGAACCCTTCATCACCTCTGGAATTAAGGGGATTCATGGTGTGGGAATCAGCATTTTGTGTTTTATATTAAATTAAGTAAGATTCTGTGTTTAAAATGCTGAGATTTCCTGAGAGTTCTTGAGCACTTTGGCCAACTGATTATTAGTGCTGCTGTTTAATGAAAAATGGGATGGGTTTGTCTCCACACTTGCCCTTAAATCCTCTTTAATGTCTTTATTTATTTTCTCCACTTTGGGTTAATTGAGCTTAAAATGTGGTGAAACCAAGAAAGTCTGTTGAATGCAAAAAGACTTTTGAAATAGTGTAGGGTTCTGGCATGTTACTCATGTTTGACACCAGTGTTCACAGTTGCAGTAAACATGAGTGTCTGAAGAAGCATGTGCTAAGGGATTATGAAGGTTTACTTTCTATAAATTACAACGCAAATATTCAGATTTAAATGGCAATAAAACAACACTCCAAACACAAAAGAGTGTGAGATGTGAAATACCTGTCTGAAAACTATTACATAAAACACAACAGTTTAGAAGACGCTAAAGACAATAAACAATGTAAGACTTGAGTTCTCTTGATTTGTATTTGCTAATTCTAAAGTCTGAATTTGAGACGTTCTCCCAGTTTAATTGCTTAAAAACATTTGGGTCTAAAAGTGTCCAGTCGCAAGTTGTACCAAATAAGCCTTTAACAAAGTGGATACTACTCACTTGTCCTAGCAGGGAAAGTAGGTGTTACTAATGGTACCAGTAGTGCTGTGTTGTTCACACGACATGAACAGTAGAGTCTTTCCGTGGCAGTTTCACTGGTTAACATTAAAAATGGCTTTAAAGTAGGTGAGCCAGTGTTGGGGCCCAAGCACTATGCATGTTTGCTCACTCACTCACTATCACACCTTAACAGCACACCTACTGAATCACTTATGTTTTTGTTTACATCTGTACTTTTTCTGTACCTTCAGTGATAAAAGGGCGCTATGTTTTTTTTGGGGTTTTTTTGTGTAAGAAGGTGGACACCTGTGGAGATCTTGCTTAGAAAAAATATATGTAAACAGTGACACATCCTCTAAATGAAACATTACCATTTATTATTCTTAGCAAGGATATATCTGATGTTATAAAGATCTGAAATGAAGAACAGGGCATTGTACAGCTGGACTGTCATCCACATAAGTGCACTGATGATAACGTCTGAGTCTGCTTTGCTATCCAAAGTACTGTGAACTTGTTATTGAATGGCATTTATTCCGCAATTCTCGCATCGATTACACCACTACTGCACGGGCGCATTTCTGATACGCAGATATATACAAAGTAAATCGTCTTCATGAAATTGAATTTTAAAAAAGAAAAGATTATTTATTTACAGAGAAGCACAGTTTTCTGAGGGGAGGAAAAAAATCTCTCTGACTACTTTGGGCCGTTTTAGTGTCAGTAGTTTATCTTATGAGTCCATACAAGTGTATTTCTTGTGGCAGTGATAATCCAAATCAAAGTCTCTTAAATTAAGAGCTTTTATTTTATTTTATTTTGATTCAGTATTTGCAGGGTTATTTGGTGTTTCTGTCTAACATGAACCAAAACTGTAAATTGAGCTTTTACAGAAAATCATTTGGTTCTTCATTGTGACAGATGAGCATTTTGCACTTTAGCAGAAAAATCCAAGAATGTCCAATAACCCTTTTTTAATAGCTGTTGATTTATTTGTTGCATCAAAAAAACCTGATATTGATAATAAAGAACATAAATGTTGTACAGTAGAGAAATTATCTTTCCCAGATCACTATACATATGATCATTGTTAATCTGCTTTCTAGGTTTTGTTTATGTGTCCATCTTGTTCAAATTCTCCCCTTTTAACTGTTCTAGTAATTTTTATACCATAATGTGTCATGCAGGTAAATGCTGTTATGGAAAAATGCTTCTGTTTAGTCTTGTGTCCATAGATTGGTCTGCTTTTTCTCAGAGAATACATCAGTGTATAATGCTACTTGTAGACCCAGGCTTAGCCTTTAGCTGTAAGTTTTAAAGATCCAAGATTACCAATATTTAGGAATTTCTCATTTAAAAAAAATATGCATGGAGTCTTCTTCTTAACATATACTTGATGCAAGAATTTCAGGTGGCCAAACTGTAGAGAAAGATTGGTTTTGTTTTGAAAATCACTGCTGTGTTTCAAGTGTCCTACTCATGCCTTTTGTCTTTTCTATTGTTAATCAACAGCAGAAACTCTGATCTGATTTTAATTTTCCATATTAAATGTTATTTTTTTGTTAAATGATATTGAGTTATTTATTTTACTTCACAAAAGTCAAATATTCTAATTGAGAGTTTTAAAAGAATATTGTTAGGATAGGTATATCAAAAAACACTGGCTTAATTTTATTTAAAGGTTTTTAAGGAATGATCAGGAATGATAATAAGAGGAAAAAACTCTAATGTGACTAAAATATTGGTCAGGAATTTTAAATTATTATTATTATTAGTAGTAGTAGTAGTAGTAGTAGTAGCATCAAAAGAGGGCAAATATCATCAGTATTCCCAATTGTTCAGGTGATTATTGTCATCACGTAACTGTCCCCTATAAAAATCCTCAATTTAAAATTTACAGTTCTTACATACTTTATCTTTATTTTGTCAAAAGATGATATATGCATCAGTGGTGCTACCACCCTTTAAAAACCTTCAAGACAGATGTTTTTTTTTTTTTTATTGGCCTCACGTGCAGCGATTATTAGCTAGCATGCTAACACACTAGCACCTACCACAAAATTTGAAATCTACTAACATTTAGCTCGATTATAGCACTGCTCAGGTGGATACAGGCATAGTTTAAAGTCAAAAATGTTTTTGTTTCATTATTTGTAGCTCCTTTTAAACTGTTTAAAGTAATAAGAAAGAGACGGAGACACACAAGAGGTAAAAGCTCTGTAGTGATTTAATAGTAAGCCAGTAGAGGAGCACAAATCTTACAATAACTTTGTATAACAAGTCTGGATAACTTGTTACTTTTTATCCCAAAAGAAAGACATTTTAATTTTTGAAAAAAAGGACATAAATGGGAATCAAAAATTCCTTACACTGCATTTATGATCAAGTTTGTCTTACAGCCTGAAAGTTTGTATTTACAGTTAAGGCTGTTTCCAATATGAACTCATGCAACTGAGAGTTATGCCTGTGGATGGGTGAGGTACACCAAGCGGAGTTTGTCAATACATTTGGCTATTACAACAGCCAGACAAAGGTTATAATGGTCACTACAAAATACCTAAAACTAAAAAACAAACAAACTGTATAGCTCCAAGTTAAAGTATTTAACCATAGATATTATAAAGAATAAACACAATGGAGGTTGTGCCAGAGTTTTATAGTTTTGGATTTACTAATTAGTTTATATTTTGTTTTGTATTTTTGTTTTTAATTCAGTTTAGTTTAGTTTTTACTTTTCATTGCTTGACAATGTTTAGTTTTACTTTTGTTTTTATTAGTTTCAGTGTTAGTTTTAGTCCCTTTTTGTATAGAGCGTATATGCCAGATGCAAGATTTAGAATTCTCAGAAGTATCATTGCAATAAAAAACAGAACTTTTTTGAAAGGAGTTGACTCTCAGTCTTTTAGACATCCAAAATGTCAATAAACATGTCTATCAAAGCCTCATCAGCTCAATTATGATAACAAATTTTCCCTCTGTTTTAGTATTTTTATTTTAGTTTGTTTGCAAAATTGTTTCAGTGACTTTTAGCTTTTCTTGAAAATCTAGTTTTTATTTTAGTTAAGGAAAATGTTTTTCACATCTAGTTTTCATTTTCAGTTCAGCTTTATTTAACTATAATAACCTTGGCATGAGCACTCCCCTGCAAGTATGGCATTATTGTATATTGCACACGTATAACCTGAAAGAGACTGGTCATCTATGGTTAATGTGGGAACCTATGTGCTGGAGTAGCATTACCCAGCACCTTGGCACCACTGACTGGTTTGTAAAGACAGCCGCTCTCTTCATTGGCTAACAGCTGGTTAATTCCAAGGCATAAGTCACTGAGCTTCCGGCTTCCTGACATTTAGAATGATAAAAATTTGCAAAATGGACACAAATATGACACAAAGGGAATGATTGAGCCCATAAAATCATCAGGAAAGTGTTTACAGGGGTTAGAGCTGAAGGCAGTTTTCCCACAGACTTCTGTAGGACTAAAGTCTTTTTGCAACCACAGCGATTTGCCCCTTGTGGTCATGAAATAGAATACAGGCAAAAGTAAATCAGCATTGGCTTCACTTTTTTGGACCTGAAAGCTACGCCCATGTTTAGTTGTTTAATATTCTCAAATAAATCCTTCTGGCTTTGAACATTGTTCAGAAATGATGGCGGGCCAGTAAAGTGTAGGATAGTGAAAAGGCTCAAATTAAGCTTAATCAGTAATGAAATTAATTCAAAATGCACTGATACCCCCATATTGGCCCTGCCATTCACCTATTAGCAGTTAAGATGACATTTATGTGTTGTGTGAAGGCTAAATGTACAAATATTTCAAAACACTTCAGTTTAAAAAAAAATAAATTAAATAATCTGCTTCTTGGACACAAGGTGGAGTAGGTAACATCTATTCCAAACAAAACAAGTAAAATAACACAAGTAAATATTAAAAAACAAACAAATCCACAGACCACTTGCATTTGTGTTTACCTTAAAATCTTAAAATCAGTGTATCCCTATTATTAGTTTTGAACGACAGTTCCACTTTTTAAGTGGCTTATAATGGATCTATACAGTATTAGCCACAGTTTATCAAGTCTCCTGTAAGGATAATTTATACCTTAGCCTTTGTAAAGGTTAGCTTAAGACTACTAAATTATGTTTTGACATTTGACAATTTGGCTCAAATTAATTCATATTTTAACACACAAAGAAATCTCAGATGCAAATTAGGTCAATTATTCAAAGGTTAAAAAATAGTCTGGGTTAATGCCTTAAATTAATGAAGACAATTGTAGATCATACATGTTTTTGAATGAGTGCATTTTTGGTATTTTAATGTAGGCGGCCCATTTTTTTTTTTGGTTCATTCAATAATTCTTCTCTATGGACAAAATAGCTCGTCTGCAGATTGCAGCTGGGATTGGTCGTCGCTTCCACTGTCAGGGGACGTTTAAGTGCTGAGCTCCGCTCTCCATTGGCTGGACACGTGTCTGGGCGTTTCACTGTGGGACTGCCCGGTTGTGTCCGGGTAAGATGGCGTTGGAAGAGCAGTGCTCGGCACCACCTCGATGGCGGTCCATATCTTTGACACACGTAGAGTTCCCCGAGGGTACGTACACTTAGCGTCTTTATGTGTCTGCTGAAGCTCTGTCGACACCGGCTGTTGTGTAATTTTTCGGGCAGTGCGTGTTTTGTTGCTGCTGAATGAACACGGCCGTCGGTGTTGCTGCCAAATTGTGAGCTGCTGTAGAACCAGCAACACAGCGGGAAATGTAACCCGGACTGCAAAATTGTGAGACAGCGTCGCATGCGCAGTTTGTCACAATGTCCACAATGAAGGCTAGTTAGCCTGCTAGCTGTCTTTATATCGTCTTCGGTATTTTCTTTCCGCTCTCTGCTAATACGCCGTGTACTGTAACGGTTATTTGACCAAACTCAAGTATTTAAAAAATAGGGAAAAAAAGTATGACTACAGTAGAAATAAATTGGTACTCCTCGTAAAGCATTGTAGCCAGCATTGTAGCTAACATACTAGCTAGTCCCATGGCCTGATACTGATCAGTGTGACTAAATCTCATTGCACGTATATGTCTGAATTGCACCCAATAATGTGCTCTGTTAGTTTAAATATGGCTTAGCTACTTAACCACAACAGCTTCCTTCTTGTAGCCACAGTGTCTTGGTCATCCGGGTTCACTGAGAGACACAACTTGTCACTCCCACCAGTGACTTCTACTGTTTATGTGCCATTTAATATCTGTAATCTGTTAATGTGTTTTAGATGATCTGACGGGACACTTGCTGGCCTACATCAGCCTCATCCCTATAGCAATTCTTGTGGGCTTTGTTACACTCATAGTGTTTAAACGGGAACTGCACACGGTGAGTCCTGCACATGTACTTGACAAAGTTGTGGTTTTAGAAAGGGCACAATGTTTAAAAGTCCGCCTGTGAAACTGTCAATTGTCTCACAGGAACTTGATCAGCATTGTCAGACAGGGCAGAAGTCTGCAAACACTCATGCATTGCCTTTTTTTTCTCATAAAACTAGATTTCCTTCTTTGGAGGGCTTCTCCTAAATGAAGGAGTGAACTGGCTGCTGAAGCACATTCTCAGAGAGCCGCGCCCATGCGCAGGTGGGTGAAGGAACAAGTTTTTTTTAGTTTTTTTTTTTTTTACGTATAGCAGGTTGGGTTGGGCAAGCATTACAAAAACGTAACGGTAGCTAGAGTTCATCTTCTGCTATCAACCACAATATCTATTCAGGTGCACAGCACTGAAACCTGAGATTACAAATTTATCTTGCTATTATCTCTTTATCTCCGAACTGTGTGATGATGGCATCAAGATGATTCGAGAGCCCCAATTTAATATAAAAATGGACTAATAGCATCTATCATCATTTTTTTTCATCCAAAATTTTTTTTTTTTTTGTCAAATATTGAATTAGAGCTAAATAGAAGTACCTGTAGAAAATGCCGATATCCACTTCAGCTTCATGAGTAGTTTTATTCTTTTACTAAACCCAAAACAGTGCCTGCACTGGATACGCTGATCAGCCACAACACAAAAACCACTGGTCACCTCATTAAATGGAGAATATTGGGCTGATGGCGTTTCTCTTTAGTTTGTAGTTGCAGTCCGCCTAATATGCCGCTCCTGCCTTATCCTCTTGGTGAAAGTACTCAGTTTGAGGCTACATAATAGATGTGGCCCAGTGGCTACACCCATCTTTTATTTTGTCCTAACCTCACTACTTGACAAAAACTCCTCAGGAACATAATAATAGGCCATATCCAGCCTCCAAATGTCCCAGAATTCTATCATCATCATTTGCTGGAATAACTGGAAAAAGCTCACTAAAAGACTCCACCCCACAGCACCCAGGGGATCATCTGCCATTGACCCAGAAATCCTGTGCCAATGCTCCATCTGTTTAAGAGTGGGACGTACACATTGTTAGACACATGGTATTATATTTTTGGTTGATGAATACTTCATTGAAGGGGAGAAAAGTTTTATTGGCTGATAATAATGGCTTTGTTTTCTTTTGTTTTTTTTCCCCTCTTCTTCCAGGTTTTTGGACAAGAGCATTTAATTGTTTTCTTTACGCATGATTAAAAAAACTGAATAATTTTTGGGTTTTGTTTGTCATAGCCGAACTGTTGTAAAGCTGGAGTTACTGTGGAGAAATACTTTATTTTTCTTAAGAAATATAAGTAAACAAAATCATAACCTAACCTGGAATCAAAAACTGCAATTTTGTTTTCTTTAGATATACTATAATCTTGTTACTATAATGAAGTTAAATAATGAGATGCATTTAAGAGTGGACTAGTAAACATTGGTGCCTGTCCTGACCAGAGTGTTTTACATTAAGATATTAGGTAAAACCAATATTGTAAATTAATGTTTATAAGATTCTGTTGTCTCTCTGCAGGGGCTCACACAACCGTGCACACAGAGTATGGGATGCCCTCCAGTCATTCCCAGCTTATCTGGTTCTTTGTTGTTTACTTCTTTCTTTTCCTTTATTTAAGGTGAGTTATTTTGTTGTTATTTGGGGAAGTTTAATGATAGAAACATAGTTGTGAAATAATTCAAATTGCAGCAGCTACTTGACAAAGTGAATTTAGTCTAGCAGTAGGACTAGTGCAAACATGCAATGTGTATTGTGTGCATCTCAAACAAGCATTTCATTTCTAGTTTTCATCTGGTGCTCAGTTTGGTTATTTGAGGTCATTACAAGAATGGTTTGGGTTATCAGTAATTATTCCACCTTAACTTTAAAATGTGCCAAACTGCTGTATATTATTATTTATTTATTTTCCCCCCGTCAGAATGCATCAAACGAACAATGCTCGATGTGTGGACCTTCTGTGGAGACACATACTGTCCATTATCCTCTTGGGCATAGCCTTATCAGTGTCATACAGCAGGTAAAATCCAATCCCTATCCTCTTCACATATTCCAGATCATTCCTAAAATCTGAAGTTCATAGAAGAGTACTCTAACAAACAGTAATATTAGTACTTGTTTTACTAAAGTTGACCCTCATTATATAGGTCTTATGCATGCACTGTACACCACATCCTTGCCCCTTTTCTTATTAACTGTTTTCTCGGCCCTTGTTATGATAAACAGGCAGGTTATTTATTTTATTTATTTATTTTTGCTGGTTCAGGAGGTTCCCAGCATGTTATGTGATCATTTGTGACACTAGACTACATGCCTGTACTCTGTTTACAGATGCCCATTCAACTCTGCACTTTCATGAGCCGTCTTTATTTGTTGAGTATGTTTAGGACTTTAGTCCATTCATGACTGTTCAGTAGTGTTACAGAGTGAAGCTGCTTCCCTCGCAGGTGATCTTTGGGGAGGAGGGAGAAACGCGTTATTGCAACAGAAGTCGATTTAAAGTCAAGGAAGTTTTGACCTGAATTGGCAACCATTACTGATGTGATGGGGGACGCAAAGCTCAGTGGTTCTGTATTGGCATTTCTGCCAGAAATTACATAAGCAACACTCGATATAATTGTATATTCTTATAGTGCAGAAGCTTTTTATGTTCTCTTATCTATAAATAATTGAGATATTGACTTTTTTTTTTTTTTTTTTTTTTTTTAAATTAGATGGTGGCAATTATTTGATGAAATGAAGCATGAGCATGAAGAATGAATGTCAGTAGTGGGTGTAAAACTCAGAGATGACATTTGACCAGGCTGCTCACACTTTGCAAAGAACTTGATTTCATTTGTAACAGCATCACTTTTGCTGAGCTGATAACACTTTGAAATGGTTTGAAATGCATTTTGATTTTTTTTCTTTTCTCTTACTCACTCACTCATTCTTCAGAGTCTATTTGTTGTATCACACCTGGAGCCAGGTTTTCTACGGTGGAGTGGCTGGTAGTACGATTGGCATAATCTGGTTCTTTATTACACAAGAGGTGCTGACACCAATATTCCCCAAAATAGCTGCATGGTAAGTAGTTCTCTCATTTTTCTGCTTCCTTCATGTGTCACAGGGGAGGGCAACTCATCCTCTGCCTGAGTTGCATGAAAATGGTCTAGTATCTATTGTCTAATGTTCATATTTTTCTTTTTTCTTTCTTTTAAACAATTCACAGGCCAATATCAGAGTACTTCCTGGTACGAGACACAAGCCTGATCCCAAACATCTTGTGGTTTGAGTACACAGTGACCAGATCAGAGGCACGGTAAGATACTGTGGTGGTGGCATTTCACTCGCTCTTCTACATCTGTGACTATCGAGGCCTGACTAAAACAGGTTTTCCGCTATTCAGATTTTAGACACTTGGTGATGGTAGCAGCTAACATGTGGGCAAGCCGGTGCTAATTAGACGTGACACATTTAGAGGTCTTCCTGTTTTCTTTTTACTGTGCCGTTAACTGAATGAAAATTTGGTGAAGGAGTGTTGTTCAGCACTTTCAAAGCCAAGTTCAGCTTCAGTAGCGCTGAGAGCTTGAGACAAAAATATTCATGTCACGTTTCTCCCTGCTTAGCAAGACCGTTGATCCATTAAAATATTTGGTGCTTTAAATATGACTGGGTCTCCTAATATTTTGAATTTGCTAATTTTCTTTTCTTTTTTTTTTCTTTTCTTTTCTTCCAGGAACAGACAACGAAAGCTTGGAACAAAAGTTCAGTGATCTACAAAGTTCATTTGTGAAACTGAGTTTAGGACCACACACGTGCACACAGATACATTCCCATTTACAGACGCAAACAAATGTTCACTCAATCCCTCCCTCCCCCCAACCAAAAAATGGCAAAAAAGTAAACACAAAAACGACACTGGAGAACCATCATCTGGACTGACGTGGTTGCAAAGGAGTAAAGGGCAAAAAAAACAAACACAAAAAAAAAATATTTACAGGTGGCAAGAGTGCCTGGACCTGGCCCGGAGCCTACAGCCTGAGCAAGTCCGTCCCCACGCCTCTCCTCCTTGTACAGCTTGCCTAAAAATGCTCTTCAGTGCATGCAAGACTGTGTAAGAGGCATACTATTTAATGATAGATTAATATATATATTTTAACTATAAACTCACGCTGACAGTAACGGTGTGTTGCAAGAGCTTCAAGGAGCCAATTACAGGAGCCTTTGCTCAAGTTTCAAACAGATTGATGGGCGTCATTGCAGCATGTACTTAGTGATTCTTTTTTTTTTTTTTTTTTTTTTTCCCTTTAAAAGAAATATTCTGTTGGATACTATAGCTGGTGGGGTGGGTGGGTTGATTATGGCTTTGTTGGGGGTGATGTGGAGTCGACCATTTTTCATTGTTATAGACTAGAGAATGAACAGTTTTTAAAATTGGTTATGATGTAGTATAAATATGAATTTGCACTTTGTTAAATTTACAAGTTAAAATAAGACTAACACTAGTTAAGTATCATGAATGACCTTCCCTGTCTTTTTCCCTCATTGGGTTTTGCTTTGTGTCTCTGCCAGTCCTCATAATAATGATATTAGACTCCAAAGCTGATCTGTAAGCAGTGTAAATTTAATGAACCTTCTGAACTAACAAGCTATAAGTTATGGTTTCTGTTCATATCAACCTTTAAGTGGCACAGCAGTGGGTTTGAGTTATTCTTTTTTTTGTTGAACACACTTTGGACCGAGGTGTTTTGTTAATGCCTCTTGCATAGTAGCAGCCTGGGAACAGAATTCTGGGATTTGTAATTTTATTTTCTTTCTTTCTTTCTTCTTCTTTTTTTTTTTCCCCCCAGCAAGTTTCAGGTCTTTTCTGCAGTTGCGGAGACCCTTTTTTTTTTTTTTTTTTTAAATTTTCCTTCTCCCCACTTTTCCCAACACAACATTCCATATCAGATAGTGAGAAAATGAGTGCTGAGGGTGGACTTTTTTTTTTTTTTTTCTCTCTCTCAAGACAGGAAAAAATCCTCAGGTCAGTAGTAGCATGTGATTATGCTTATTCCTCAAAGCCTGCGGCAGCTGATGTTGGAGGCTGTCAAGTGAGCGCCGAAGCTGATTTTAAGTGTCACCATTAGCTCCACAAAGGGAAGTAGATCTCTTAGTTTGTTTTGGGTTTTTGTTTTGTTTTGTTTTGGTTTCTTGTTTTTTTTTTTCCCCATGTGTAACCTATATCAGGCTGAATAAAAATGTGTTTATGTACAAGTGATGGTCAAATGTCTTACTTTGAAATATAGTGACACCTTGTAATGGCTAACACATTCACTTGACTAGCAAAAGGTTGCTGGTTTGATTCCAGCCCTTTGGGGTTGAGTTAGGAAGGGCAAGGCCAGTGTGAAGTTGCCAAATCAAACATGAACAGCTACCTGCTGTAGTGACCCCACTGTGACCATGGATCAGCGGAAAATGGTTTCTTTGCTTACATATAACATTTTACTTTGTAGCATATTTATTGAGCCAATGCGGCACTAAAACAATAAGACAAACACTACTTTTTTTTTTTTTTTTTTTTTTTTTTTAAAGAAAGTTCAGCTTGGTTATAATTTACAATTTAGACTGCTACATCTTTTCCAGCATTCTCAGAAAAAAAAAAGACATCCTCACTTTCCTCACATCAGTTTGCACATTTCCAGCAAGTCTGAAAGTCAATATTTGGTACGACCATCTTTATTCTCCAACATAGCCTGAGCTGTCTCGGGCAACTTTTTTCAGCTTTGTTTCTTAAAGAAGTCTTAAGGAATAGTTTTCCAGGTTTCTTGTTGGGCATTCAAAGCTTTTCTTTTGATTTTGTCTACCTTTTGTTCTTTTCTCTGTTAAAATGATCCTACATTGCTTTAATAATGTTGAGGTCCATGCTCTGGGGAGGCCAATCTGTGACTGGTGGTGGTCCATTGTGTCGCTTCTATCCAGCTATTCTGTTACTGTTTTAGCAGTGTGCCTGGGATCATTGTCATGCTGTAAAATGAAGCCAGTCCCGATGACATGCTTCTCAGATTTTATTGCTGGATAGATTAAAATCTGACAGTATTTATATATTTATTTATGAGTCAACCAGTTTTGAAAGCATCCTTGACACTATCATCAGTGTCATCAGTCTAACATGTTTAAACGAATCACTTGTTTCCCCAGTCCCCCTTACTCTGCTGTAAAATGACAGTGAAACATATTGTTGTGGAAAATATGTTAAAATTCAGTTTTTTGCTTCATTTGCCAGAGACTGGGGAATTTAAACATGTACCGTATGTTAACACAATATGATCCAGTGTTGGTGACAAATCCATGCATCCGTCTGTTTAGTTGAAACAACGAACACGCTCTCTGTCTTGTTAAGGAAACTTCATGCACTTCTCTTCCTCTATTCCCCAAAGTGACTGCTGAACACTGCTGAGAAAATACTTCAGGCATATCCTCACGACTTGCACGGCTCAAAAGAAACGTCTGCCCTATTTAAACGACCCATTCCATTTTTGATTCACTTTTCAGGTCCTACCTCAGGCTATCCCCAAACACCCATCGGGAACAAGAATAGCCTAAATTATGAAGACTGCAGTCTATTTCTGTTCCTTCAAGCTATTACTTCTGTGTTGCACTGTTCAGTTAAGCAGCAAGCACTCCTGAAGAAAAAACCCTTTGGATGTGATTCAGAGGAATGGCTCAGAGCTGTTTGGTCAGTCTCCACTCCAAATATGTCAGATGTTTAATTCTGGTTTTTCATAGTTCATCAAAAAATGAAGGCATCAAACTCTTGAATTAAGAGTCACAGAGGTACCTTGAACTTAAAGAAATGTAAATCAAAACAGAAACCTCTCGGCACTATTGTGATCAACACAGCCAGACTTCTGTTTTTTAAGCGGTCAATAATGTTAAACGTATGACCAGCTATCTCAAACAGGAGAAAGATAAAATTGTTTCTTTTAGGAAGAAAAAGCAGGTTGGGCCTATTTATTAAAGGGGAAATGAGATGATGCAAAAATAATTATTCATCTTAAGTTTGTTTCCTGTTTTGTTTTTAAAACCTCACCATCTCCACTTCCTGCCCTTGTGTACTTTTCCAGTTAGCACTCCCACCTTTGTGTATTTAGTCTACATGTTCACTTTTTACCACAATTATTTCTTGTCAGATGCCCTGCCTTTGTACTGACAGGATCATCAAACTGTTTATTAAACCACATTGAAAGTAATGATTGAGTTTTAAACTTTTTTCATCCTACTAAACCAGGGGTCGGCAACCTGCGGCTCTTTTGTCCTTATACTGCGGCTCTGCGTGGTTTGGGAAAATAAATTAGAAGTATTTAGCTGAAGTGTATTTTATTTGTGTTTAGTTCTTTTTTTAACTTGTAGTTATAAATTGGAAAATTATGATTTTGAAATATAAAAATAAAATTATATTCTATTATTTTTTCATCGCTCAAAATAAGCGTCACACTCGCGGAAGCCAGTATACCCGCCGAAACGCCGTGCATTTATCGAGACTTTCGACCCCAGGTAGGCCAGTTATGGATCTTCGGATCCACATTATGTCGGCAGCTGTTCTCCACGGTGAACTATGTTAAAAACAAACACCGCTCACGCCTCACAGAGGACAGCTTACAGTCCTGCGTAAAGATGAAAGCCCCGATTCGCGCTGCAGACCACGCCCCGCCACACACATTAACCAGGTAAAATACATATTTAGGCAGAATTTTGCAAATATCTATTTTTTTTTCCAACGGAATAGTGGTTTTTTTTCCAATTACTTTTTAAAAGTCAGGTCAAGGCTCCAAAAGCCCAAAGGCAATATAAGGGTGGCAGCTCACAACAGTTTTTGTTTGCTACATGGATCATTTTAGTTCAGCTGGGTGTCTTTCCTTTTGTTATATTTCTTTAAGAGTTCAAAATATGTTAATTACATAAATAAAATTTAATTTTCTCTGTAGCACTTCATGGATTTCATAAGCAACACACCTTAGTTGCTCTGTGGATTCTTTTAAAAAGCAGTTAAAAACTTTTCTGTTCAAACAAGCCTATTGTTGATCTACATATTTTATATTCTTTACATTATTTACATTTGATCTTTTACATTGTGTATAATGTCTATTGATTGTATTGTTTATTTTAATATTTGTGTACAGCGCTTTGTGACTGCCTGTCTGTGAAAAGCGCTTAATAAATAAACTTTACTTACTTAATTTAGTTGTTCACACAAAGCATAAAGGTAAAAAAACAAAACAAAAAAACACTATATACAGTGTTATCTTCATTTCAGATTTCAAAAAGTATTTGCGGCTCCCAGTGTTTTCTTTTGCGTGGAAACCGGGTCCAAGTGGCTCTTTGGGTGTTAAAGGTTGCAGACCCCTGTACTAAACCCTTCTATTGAGTTCATATTTGTCCAGCCAACCTGCTGAAGTTCAAACAGAACATCAAAATGGGCAAGAAAGGTGATTTAAGTGGTTGTTCGAGCCCGACCAGCTGGTGTGAGTTTTTCAGAAAGTGCTGATCTGCTGGGATTTCCCCACAAAACAACCTTGCCAAAAAACAAAAAAAGCTAAAAAAGATGAGATGTCCAAGATCCAAGTCCTCGGATCTCAAACTCAGTGGGAGGGAGTTCCAGAGTTTGGGGGGTTACTGATGCAAAGGCTTTCGTTCTCATCCTTGTATGACGTACAGCCAGCAGGCCCTGATTACATCACCTCAGGGACCTGTTGGGGATGCATTGATGAAAAAGTTCACTGATGTATGTCAGTGCTTGTCCATCCAGGGTTTTAAAAGTCAAAACCAGAATCTTAAAGTTGACCCCAAAGTAATAGGATACTCCGTGTATCAACCATTTGTGACAGCTTGTTTTGATACTTCTTAAATTTGACACTTGTTTTTATATTAAAACATGTTTTAAGGACTCTTAAGAAGGCTTCTGCTCTTTGTGCAGACAATAATCAACATGAAATTTCTTCTATAGACCACTCTGTAAATATCCCGTTGTTCCCTCTGATGTTGCAAAACCATTAGATGCACCACTGTCACATCGGTTGACGTGTTCATTAGCCTAAACATGAACATTGTTGTAAATCCTACATACAGCATCCTGCCGCTGTGAATACTTGCATCGCCAAAAATGTATCAGTCCACAGATGAAAATAGTCCCAAACAAATGCATTATTTAGTCCTGCTAAAAACTACAATGCCCAGCATATTCATGGAGAACAAATGGCTTCAGACTAATGCATTTCCAGCCTTTTTGTTTGTTTGTTTTTTGGGGGGGTGGGGGATGGATTCTGCGCACCTACTGACGTGCGCTTTAATTAGTTCCCCGGAGAACAAATTAAATTGCTAATCAAACAGCAGCCCCAGTTAGATTAGTAAGCAGCTGTGTAATTCAGCTCCTCCACAGTGGAATGATTTGTTGGGATCTTGTGTGCCATGTTAATCGCTTAACGGCTGGCTGACATGTATAAATGGTACGTACCGTTTTCAGCGAGGCTTTGTATTGTGTCGTGTTAGCCTGGCATTTTGCTTTTGTAATGGCAGCTAATGACAGATGTGAGTTGTGCCAACCTGTGGCTGTGCGAAACCGAGACAAACAAAATGTCAAGCTCCTCATTCCTGTACAAATGACGTCATCACATGGTGGCGTGCTCGGAAGGGTAAATATTATTTATCTGAACGTGATTAAAAAAAAGGACAGGGAATAAATCGAGTTTACTGGTTGTATTTTACAAGCTTATTTGTATTTGTCCCCTGGTTTGGTTTCTTTCTCCTTTAAAAGCTAACCAGGCTTCTGTGAATAAAGGGCTGCCTCAACATTTACTACAACAAATAGAATGGCTATCTTTCTAAGTTGACATTTCTGTAAGATTTTTACTTTCAGACAAGTTACATTTGTGCCAGCAGACACTGGCAAGAATTTCAGTGTGTAATCTCACTGGAGGTTGGCAGCAACTTTGAGTGTGTTCTGTCTTGGCAATGGAAGCTGTTCAACATCTCTGTTCAGATTTAAAGAAATCAAGAAGCTTATAAAGGCTCCTTTCCCTTTCTGCAGTATTTACATGGTAAGAGTCGTTCCACGATTTGACACAGTGATTCCAAAGAGTCTTCAGAAAGTTAAATTACAGTGAAGTCCACACGGCTTATTATTATCCTTAACTTGCTACATAAACTGTGTAAAACAAGCATTTACAACCAATCTACATAAATGATGTCCTACTGAAATAAATCGCCCCTTTAAAATACCGGCGACCACCAGTGCTACCCCTCAGCCTCCTCGTAGACATGCCTATGGAATCAATTTCAAAATCCTCTTGACCTCCGACCTTGAACTTGAGGTCAAGGTCACTGTAGATCCCATCAGGGCGGAGGTGGCATGAGGTGGCCACCCCTAGTGCCACCCTAATTTTGCATATGGCAGTGTTGTTTATGAATATAAGCTAGCATGAACACTTTGAGCCTAGCTACAATTAACACTGAATATGAATTCTAAAACTGAATATATACATATTGTAACTCCCCTTCTTTGAAAAATGGTTTACTCGAAACTTCAAAATGGCATAAGGATAAGTGTTATTAACCCAATAAATCAAAATGAGGTTTACATTTTTGGTGAAAAATACATAATTTTGTTCAGGACAGAGTAGATTTCTGACTTTCTTCTGTCAATTTAAGCACGTAACACTTTAAAAAAAAAAAAAGTATGTCCAACGCCGCCCATCTGGTGGGGTAATGTCAATACCCCAAACTAAGTGCTTTCTATCTAACATTCACACTGCAATGAACACACTGAGAGCAACTCAGGGCTTGGTATCCTTCCCAAGGATACTTTGGCTGGAGCAGTCAGGGATTGAACCGCCAGCTTTCTAATTAGTATTAGAATGAGAAGACCTGCTGTACCTACTGAGCCACAGCTGCCCCAGAAAGTGAGGCAAGTTAGATTAACTTATTTGTTTTTAGTAAGAATTACTTAAGGTTGATGCAGTCATTTGAAAAAGTTTTCACAGGGCTTAAAAAAGCTTGTAAAATCACCATAAACAGCAATAAACGTGCAGTGTTTGTTTTCTGTATGAATTTATCAGTCACTTACATTGTTATGGAGGAATTTTGGACCACTCTTCCTTAAAATATTGCGTTGGCTTGTTGATGCACAGCTCCCTTAGGGTCATTCTATGGCATTTCAGTCAGGTTTATGTCTAGACTTTGACTTGGCCATTGCAGCACCTCGATTCCTTTCTTTTTCAGCAGTTCTGTTGTAGATTTGCTTTGTACCACTGTGCTCGATAGTTGGTTTGAAGTGCTGGTGCTAATATGAGATGTTCGGTTGTCTCCAAATGTAGTGCTGAGCATCATCCCCAAACATCTTCACTTTGGTCTCATTTGTATGCCGCACTGTCAGTGAACTTTAACATGCCGACTCAGCATTATAGAGCCTGAGATGTAAGCTCTTAGGCTTTTTGCCAGCTTCTCAACATTGCACAGTCTGAAGATGGGGTGAATTTGCTGGGACATCCACTCCTGGTAAGATTATGGCATTGTGTTAACACACACTTGAATACTGAAGACCTGGATTCTGCTTTTATAGCAGAGCTTACACTTCCTGATCAGGTGCATTTGATTAGCAGCGCCTAGCTGCTACTTACCCTCTTAGTTCTGATGAAAGCAATCAGGATGTAATTAGTTTTGTATCAGCTGTAGCACTGGTATCACATTGCTGTAAGTCACATGAACCTAAGAGTGTAATGAGGCAAAGAAGCTCTACTTAATTACAAGTTAAATGAACATCAAAATGAGTTTATTAAATGGTAGTTAAATCAGTGTTCCTGTCCCTGTGTGGTGTGTGGGGCACCCAAATACAAGAAAATCTTTACATTATATACAAAATGTAGATATTATGTTTAAGTTAATGTTATTTTTTTCTCTCGAGGCATGCTGTGAGTTTACATTTTTAAATAATAAATAAAGGTAAGTGAATTTGTCACAGAAAGACAACTTTCTGAAAGGCAACAGCATAAATTTAGAAGAACATATCTACTGAGAATTGGACGATCTTGGAACTGGATAGTAGAATGAAACTGCAAAAAATGGCAAAGACAAGTGAAGTATGCTCAGAGAAAAGGTCAAACACAGAGAAGGCTACTCTCTTTGTCAGCAAAAAAACAAAAACAAAAAACTTTTTCTATCCTCCACAGATGGGAATATTGTCAAGGACTGAAAACAGGCAGACCCAGAAATACTAACAGCAGATTGGAGCACAATCTGAGTGAAGCACGAAAGACCACTTTGGAGATGAACAAAATGTCCTAATAAAATCTAATGTACTCACAGTTTTATGATCAACAAGGAATAAATAATGATGTTCATGCAAAGAATCATAGCAACACTTTAACCCTATATTCATATTATTATTTGTTATAGGAAGAATGAATTAGCAGCAAAATTATCCAAAGCTTACTGCCACCTGCTCAAATAAATATTTTGGCTATCAAAAAATCAAAGTCTTGGCCTTCCCAGAGTCCTTCCCTAAAACCCAAAGTCCCACAGTACAACTGTGCGGTCTTCCTTGTAGGTTGTTGCCAGGTTGTCAATGATCATATCTGTCAGATACATGCGTGATTGAAATATGGAGAAAGCGGTTTATGCCTCACTAAGCAGTTCTGCAAGGCAAATTATGTCAAATCAAATACTAAGACACTCAAACTGCAATATTTATTGAAGCCAAATACTTTATCTTCATCTTGAACATCAATCCCAAATACATCTTGTTGCTGGATATTTTTGGTTTAGAAAAGTGTGGTATCTTCCTTTAAAAAAAGTAAAATCATTTTCTTAGATGTCTGATTACCAAATAAATTAAATTCAGTTATTGAAGTTAGTGTGGCTCATTGTATTGAAACTTTGTATCCTCATATTGGGAAATGTTGACTTTATTGTGTTATGCTGTGAAAGAACCCGATGACTGCATATGTGCACCCCCATTACTTAGAGATGTGTGACTGCTATGGAACAAAGTAATAACTTCCTGCTCATAGAAGAAGCTTAGTATATATACTTATTAGGTTCAGCAAATCACAAATGGCTAGGAGAAATTAAAAATGGATTGCAAACAGGAGCTCGGGTTTAAGGATATTAAAAACGGGATTCAGTCTCTAGGAAAAATGGAAATAATGATTTTTAGTATATTTTGTATATTTTCCTCTATTTGCATACCTAATGAAGGTGTTTTTTTTTAGCATTTAGATAACATATGCTCTAACTACAACTATAATTCAGTCTACATGCTATGGTGGAACAAACCTTTGTATTCTGTATGCTTTATATTTGACTTTACTGTTGAATAAGTACCACTAGATGGCACCCAGCGCACATTGGCAGTGAGCAGGTTGCCATCACAGACACAAAGATAGTACAGGTTTATTGGAACTCACCACCAATCAAAACACAAACACTGCACCAATTTGCACCTGCTGTGTGGCACAGTTAAATTAAATAAAACACAATGGAAAAAGAAAACCCTCAAAACAAAATACAACAAAAAGGACAGTGGAAGTGTTTTTGGGAGAGGTTAATGTGACAGAACAGCTGTGAAGAGTTGCACTTACACACTTAAAAGAAGCAAAGGATTCACTGGTGTTGTGACAGAGAAAAAGCTGCAAGTTAATGTGTGTTTTAATCATGTGATTCATATAATACTGTATGTACGTTTGACATTAGCCGTTTACTATTAGCTTGTCAGTTCCACAGCTGTTTTGTCACGTTATTGTCTTCCAAAAACCACTCCCACTGTGTTTTCCGAGTTGTTGTTTTTTTTGTGTGCTTTTGATGCATTTTTCATTTGCTGATGTTTTTTGAAAAAAAAAAAAATGCAGTGGATATGACCTTTCAGGGCCACTGTAGTTTATGCTTCAGATTTGTTGAGTGAAATCTCATTTAATACTCTGTCTCTGTGCATTGCACTTGCACAGTTCTGAAATTTGCTTGTAAACTATATTCGCTAACAATAGCTGATAAGAACTCTAGCCTCTCATCTAAATATGGTAACTTGCAGCTCCCAAATACTAACACAGCATCCTCCAAAATGCTAAAGAAAAATGGAATTGCAAAATCACTGGGTGATGGCTCTGTCCATCTTTGATATATAGTCCAGATACCACAACAAGACTGATATCACCTTAAAAAAATCTAAGTGTTTCACAAAATACTTTGGCAGTATTCTTGCTGGCTTCCTCACACGGATTTCTTTTTCTCCTTTTCTTGTTCAATAGTGTTTAATATGTTGGGAGCGACTGTCTTAATCCTAGCTCACTGGGTTCATTGATTAACTCACAAGTCAGTTGATATACAGCCAGTTCATGAGAAATACAGTATGAGAAAATATGGCGAAAGTTCACCCTCACGTTGGTTTGATTTGATTATCCAGACACAACACTTGTGGAGCACTGGAACACATAATATAACCAAAACCACTGTGCATCACTGGATACAGGAAACTCCCAACAACCTGCTGTTTTGAGCATCCTGGTGTCCAGCCCTCACAATATGATTTTCACTGTTCACTTCCTGCCTGTTTGGTCCAAGTTCTTGATAGGTAGGATATGAGCAGATAAATAATGTTATTCTTTCCACTTTCAGCAGCTTTAATGTTGTTAGAGAACTATTTGACCAGTCTAACTGATCAAACTGGAGCTAATTTTGACTTACTGGGCATTTTAGTGTCTAGTGGTGCAAATTCTTCTATAGCTGAATAAAAAAGAAAGTCAGTGTTAAAAAAGTTAGTTGGTAAAAAGAAAGCAAAAAATGAAGATTCAACAGCATCTTGAGCCATATTTAGCAGCAATAGCATGCAGTATTTGTTTTCTGTATGACTTTATGAGTATTTTTCATTATTGTGTGGAAATTTCAGTTCACGGAGGTGTAGGCATTCATTTAAATATAGCCGTCCTAAGGTTCCACCACAGCATTTCAATCAGATTGGAGTCTGGGGGATTGTAAGATCTTGATTCTTGTCTTTTTCAGCAATTCTGTTGCAGACAGTCTGATCTTGGAATGAGTTTCTGGGAATGTCCACTCCTGGGAAGATTATGGTATTTGGGTTAACACACATCTGAATGCATCAAGCCAGCAAACTGCAAAAACCTTTGCTTTTACAGAGCTGCTCGTAGTTGTTGATGATGAATTAATCAAATAAATTGGATTAGCAGTACCTGGCTGCTACTAACCTTCTTATTTTATATGGAAGCAGTCAGGATATAATTCGTTTTATATCAAGGATAACACTGGTATCAGATTGCTGTAAATCACATCATCTCAAAAGTGTAACAAAGTAAATGAGCTCAACTTAATCTGAGGGTAAATTAACTTGGCTTATTTATTTATTTGTAAAAATACATTAAGAACATATCACATGAATGACTTTATTTATATATTCATTTGTTCCCCATTTAAGTGGGCAGAGGTCCCTGTGTGGTGAATGTGGGCCTTAATCTAAGAGAATCTTAACATTACATACAAAATGTAAATACTTAATTCCTATGGAGGCAGTAAGGATGTACTGTGTTTTTTCCACAGGACCACACAGAGTCCAGGGAGGAATTTCATTTTCACACGAGTGTATTTATTAAAGAAATTTCTCTAGCTGTTAGCTCTACCTGTTAAATAGAGCTGTAAAAACTTCATTTCGTCCAGTCAAAATCATCTGTCATATGCATCGCTGGCTATTCAGCCTGCTTTAATTAAATGTGATATAAGCAGGGTGGGGAGTTATTTCTAAGAAGATAGACTATGGCATGTTGCTGCACTAAAATTATGATAACTGATTTGCAATTAAATACCGGAGAGAATTTTTTTTTTACATGCAATACAATAGGGATTTAAATTCAAGATATAAATGAATTGATAAAGTAATTAAATGCATCTCATTTTGTTTTGTTTGAATAGAAACTGAAGTAACTGATGGAAGCTTTTGTGGTAAATGGAAGAAGAGTAACTTGAATAAAAATACATTCCCATCTTAAATGTAGTGTAGTAATAGGATGAATTACCATAAGATGGAAGTACAAATATTAAAAAGTCTGATGCGCTTCAATAAGTATCATTTATGTAAGTAAACATAATTTTCGTGTAAATACTTTTAATGGCCGGACCTCTCTCCCTGTCTTTACATAGGCTTTCCACTTGGGGGCAACAAACACTCACCTGCACGGGTTGGTTGGTTCAAGGACAAAACCGCTATTTAAAGGACAAAAAACTAAGGTAATTGATATCGTCATTAAATTTTACTGAAGTCTACTATTAGTTTCACTACGCATCTAACAAATGGCTGGTAGACTTAAGAAGTGAAAGACTTTGTAAAAGCTTTGATTGCTGAGATTTCTTTTTTAAACCTGTCCTCTCACCTCCAACAGTTTTATTCTTTATTTAGACACAGAGAGAGAACACTGAGGGAAAGAGACAAGAGTCTCCGACAGGTCCCACTCCTGGGCCAGTTTCTAAACGTGTACTTCTATTTTTACACAATATCAAGCTCATGTTGCAATTTTAATATTCTCGAGGATGGAACAAACAGAGCAGTGGTACAGTTCTCAAGCTGTGGTCTGGTACTATTTATCCCAGATATTGGTGTGCGTGAAACATCTGTTTATGTAGCCTACAGCTGCTTTTGTGAAACCCCAACACATTCTTATTCCCAAGGCATCGCATAGTGATGCTTGCTCGGAAACCTTGGGTGTCAAATTTTAAAGCACTGGGAAACCCTGTAGCATAAAGGTAGCATTATGTCGCATTGTAAGCAGGTGTTTTTGACTGTTTTGCTTTTTTTTATCAATTAGCTCTGAGTACCTATTCTGCTTGTTTAGATTACTGATAAAACAATGCACTATATTGCCACAAGTATTCACTCAAGCATCCAAATCATTGAAATTCATATGTTTCAATCACTTACATGGTCACAGGTGTAAACAAAACAAAAAAACACCTTCTTTTACAAGCATCTGTTAAAGAATGAGTCGTTCTCAAGAGCTCAGGGAATTACTTGCTATTAAATATTCCATAGTCAACTGCTAGTGCTATTTTAACAAAGTGGAAGTGATTGGGAACAACAGCAACTCGGGCACAAAGTGGTAGACCATGTAAAACTTCATGTCATCTTCACATTAGCTCAAGAACACGTAGAGCTTCATGGAGCAGTTTTCCATGGCCAAGCAGCTGCATCCAAGACTTAAATTGCCATACCCAATGCAAAATGTGGAATGCAGTGGTATAAGCACATCGCTACTGGACCATTGTTACGCCGGTTTATTGTCGGTTTATGTCCGACAATAATTTCACGGACCAGCCTTTAAGGTGTTGCAGATAAATACAACAAAATAAAACCAGTACCGGTACAAAAAAATATATATTCATAACACAAGGGAAAAGAAATAACGCTCAAAACTGATAAAAAACCTGAAAACCATGAATTTCACAACCAAGCCTCAACCCGGTACTAAAACGACTCACGGACCGGCCCAGGGGTTGGGGACCACTGCTCTAGAGCACTAGAAATGTGTTTTCTTCAGTAACGAATCACGCCTCCCCGTCTGGCAATATGATGGACAAGTTTGGGTTGGCAGTTGTGACTGTGGCTACGTCCACACTGATCTCTCCGTTTTGGCCTCCCGTCCACAGCGAAAACGCAGACTTTTGAAAATGATGACGCATGTTAGTCATATGATGCAGTCATGTGACCAATTAAACTAAGATAGCAGAGGGCATTATACAGCAGTTGTTTTGTTTGCTCTCAATTTTGACAGCCCCATTGAAGATTAATATCAGTTTGTACATGCTCCAGATAGCTTTTCTTCAAATTCTTTAACTCTCAATTGCTTTTGCAACTTAGTACTTTTGTGTTACTCGCAGCAACAACTCCACCTCATTGTTAGTCCATTTAGACTAGCCAGAAAGTAAATAAGTGGCAGACAGAAATGAGGCAGGTCGAATCTTTTTGCGTTTACTGCAGTACTGGAACGTAAGTGTTTTCGGCCGTTTCAATGTGGACGTGCAACTCTGTAAAAATGACTGAAAACGCTAGTGTGGACGCGGAGCGTTTTCAGACGAAAACGCCGTTTTCAAATCTATCCGGGCTAGTGTGGATGTAGTCTGTATTGTGCCAAGCGTAAAGTTTGGAGTAGGGGGATTATGGTGTGGGGTTGCTTTACAGGAGCTGGGCCCCTTAGTTCTTAATACTTCAGCATACCACGACATCCCCAAACTGACTTTACAAATATGCTTCTGGAAGAATGGTCAAGAATTCCCATAAACGCTCCTAAACCTTGTAGAAAGCCTTCCCAGAAGAGTTGAAGGTGTTATAGCTGCCATTAGATTAACTGTGGATTAGGAATTGGATGTCACTGAAGTTCTTATACAGACAAATGAGCAAATACAGTGTAGTTTGGGTTAAGTTTAGGCCTTTTACACTGGTTTTCAAAACCACATGTTAGAACTAACATCTGATATCTGCAAGAGGCTTTTACTTCGATTTATTTATTGGCAACAGTGACTGACACCAGCTGATAGCATATGGCGTTTATGTAAAGCCCTTACAGTGCTGCTTTATCAAAGCTGCCCGCACCTCAGTGATATACACTATGGTCCAGATTTACTAATGCGTTGTGCCAGCGCAAACTGGGCTTTGACTTCCAAAAAACCCCCAAAAAACATAATGTTGGCCTTTACAAAGAGAGCGCAGCGAGAAGTACACCAGCTTATCGCTTACTTGAGTTTTGCCATAATATAACTGTGACTCGTAATTTGCTTTGCACTACGAAATTTGATCCTGGTTATTTAGCTCACTGCTCTGCCCACTCTTTATTCCTGACCCCCTCTCCATCACACTTTCGCCTCCTTTGTCCTTTCTCTATGTGCCCCCCTCCCATCTTCCTTTCTACTTCTTTTCACCTGTTTTCTTTTACAGCAACACTTAACCTCTTCACGACTCCAGATCATCACTTTGCCTTACCACCTAGCCTTTTATGTCTTTTCAGTCTTCACTTCCTATTGATGCCTTTTCCATTTCACAGCCAGACCTTTTTGTGTACTGCCTTCTTCCTTGTGCTGCAGTTGCTTGTACGGTTACCACAGCAGCCACTACTTGATTCAGGTGAAGGCCGGTTTCTTTCAAAATTCCCCTTACTTTTGACTTCAGGGCACAAAGAAGGTGTTAAAGGAGCCAAACAACAAAATGTCTTTGCTAATTCACATCGCTTTAAAGTAAACTAACATGATAAATAACAGATTGCAAGACCATGACCTGTGCATTATTAAATGGTTTATACATGAGACTGAACTCAGTTAAGTTGAATCTGTGAGTAAAACTGTGCCAGTATTGACCTCTTTGTGTTTGTGCTTTTCTTGAGCTTTTGCTTCTTTGTATTATATTCACACACTTTCAGAAATAAGAAATAAGGGTACAGTAAAAGCTCCTTTCTGTCCTTACAGGAAGATGAATGTATCCCCTGGGGCTATTAAATGACATAAAGGTAACTGTGTGTACTTTTTAGAGCGCCAAAACTGGCACATATATGTTCCCAAATAGTAAAATATACACACTTGCACTGTCTCCTCTAGATTTTATGAATAATAACAAAAATATAATATAAATAAATAGGTTCCCCTACACTGTTTTGCACCCTTTTTTAAAGGTCAGTTTTTGTAGACCAGAATTTATATGGCACTTTTCTAGTCCTACTGATCGCTGAAAGCTTTAGACTGAAAGCGACATTTAAGCATGTATTCATAAAGTGCTTTTAATCTTTACACTTCTATCCCACATTTGGCTCACAGCCAATGCCAAATCACCAGCTAAGTCAGTGGTACCCAAACTTTTTTTGCTGGGCCCTCCTTTGTTTTACAAGAAAAATGTTGCTCCATTGCGGTTTATTTCACACCTCAAACATTTAGTAAACAATTAAGCAAATACAAGTAATCTGCAATAAATTACAGGTAGTAAGAAAATAAACTACTAACTCTTTTACGCTACGTCCACACCTACACGGGTATTTTTGAAAACGCAGCTCTTTCGTCCACATGTAAATGGCGTTTTGAATCACCGAAAACAGAGATTTTTTTAAAACTCCTTTTTTTCGTTTACATGTGGACGAGGAATACAGAGGTCAAAGGTATGTGCCTTTTTTTCACGTCACGCTGTGCGCCACGTTATTGTTTACATGAGATGAATTGCAGAATGGCAGATAGAGACAAAATACTGTTAATCTGACTATCTTCAGGTTTTACACGCTTACGCGGTGTAATTATTTTACATGTAGCTGTTTTTTTCCTGTGTAATAATATTCAACATTGCTATCAATACATTTTTCAAAAAAATGCCTCTCTGTGCAAAATGGGTTTAAAAACATAAACAACTGTGGGATCCTGTTTGTCCGTGATTTAGACAGGGGGAACAAATTGTAGCAGGATCAGCCTGATATTATTTGTATCTCGCTGTAACTTTACTGTATAAAGAGCAAACATCTCCAAAATGTCAGGAGTAGTTAGTCATTACAACAAGTGTTTGTGAACTGAAAAATTGTTTGTCCGTGATTTGGAGAGCCCAGCACTGCTCCCGACAAAGGGTATACTAATTCTGCAGGGGAGACCTACCTCGGCACTTGTGCAGGTGAAACCAAAGGGAAGATATGCTTCACCAGATTTTCTAGTCTTTGGCTTAGAATGAAGTTGGTTTGGTAACATGTTCAGCTATGCTTCATCTCCTGCCTTGCGTTTGTGTGGGTGCCCCATGCTAGCAGTGTACAAGCATTGTTTTTTGTTTTTTTCCCTTTTATGCCGCACCCTGCAATGGCTCTGTGCCCCCCCTAGGGGGCAGGCCCCACACTTTGGGAAGGTCTGAGCTAAGTAAACCCACATGTGCTTGGACTTTGGGAGGAAGCTGAAGTTACCCAAGGAAACTCATACAGACACAGCAAGGACGTGGTTACTCTACATAAATAGGTTACATCCATTCTTGGCTCAGGAGGTAGAGCAGTTTGTCCACAAATAAGTAGGTTTGTGGTCCTTTGTTGGCTCCAGACTGTCCTTGGAAAAAATATTAAACCCCAAATTTTCCACAAAAATGCAATTTATTCCATATGTGTATACGTTAAAAAAGGGAATTTATAATAAATGTTTTTTTTTAAACATATAAATGTTAATAATTACTGTGTACGGCCAATCTTAATTCACAGTTTCACCAAGATCGGCTCACCTGTTAAGGAGGAGACAGACAGACATATCTTTCTACAATTATAAGGCTGTTGTCGAAATTAAACCATATCAGCCTCGCTTCCCTAACTGTACCCATTTCTAATCTTTTCTAATCCCAATAAAAATGTTAAAATCTTCAGCTCTGCCACCTCCAGCTCAGCAAACCACACATTTTAGCCGGTCAGTCCTCTTCTCTCTAGAGCATACCTCCACCTCTTCAGGCTTGCTTGTTGCCTACGCTCACTACAGATCACACTGTCATCTATGAACATCTCATTGATGGAGACACCTGCCTGACCTCTGTCAGAGCTGATCCTTGATGTAGTCCCACCCCTACTTTGAATCCATCTATCACTCCTGAAACGAAAACATGGTGAAGCTCCTTCTGACTTTCTGTACTTCTCCATCAACACTCTCATAGCAAACATCGCATCTGTAGTTACTACAGCTAGATCAAGCTATCCTTGATCTTTAGAATCAGTACCAGTACACTTCTTCTCTCTTTGTCAGACATCCTTTCACTCTTCAAAATTGTGGTAAACAATCTTGATAAAAAGTCAAGTGCCCTCTCGCCCAGACATCTCCATACCTCCACAAATATGGCATATGGACCAAACACCTTTCCTTCTTCTTTACATGTCACTAATCCTATGTTGACTTTTGAAATATATACATTTGTATTTAAAGTAAAACCAAGCTTTTTTTGTGCTCATTGGGTGTGTGCACTCCTTGTGAATTCTTAAACTCTAAGCACCTTTCCTATTAGGTTATCAGGCAGACATCAGGCTCAGGATTACAGCCAGGATCTGTCTGCATTCCTCCCGCATCTTCATAATCCTCACAGTCTGAAAGAATTGCTTGTGAGCCTTCTTGTGGTTATGTGTGTTGTCACCTGTTCATACTTCTGTTGTGTCTTAACAGGGATGTTGACGCTTCCCATTATAGCTTCTTATTATCATCCTGTACTGTAGATGGGCTGCTACAGCACTCTGATACAAAAGTTGTCTTCGAGGGAGTTTGAGTGAAAACCAATCAAAGACAGGAATGGGCGTAATCCAATTCAGGCAAAATTTGAACTGCTATATTTGTGCAATTTGTATGTGGAGCAGCAGGTGAATCACTATCCAGTAATTCACAAGAAAGAAAAATTAATGGAAATTGTAACATAATAACCATAAATGAATGCATCAGATTTGTTTTTCTGTTTTTCTCTTCTCTCTCATGGCAGATTTGTCCTTTATAACTCAAATATAACAAGATGTTTTGCCTATATCCATCTCCTATGTTTTCCACTGTTTACAGGAATCACTCAGACAGGTTTTGTAATGTTAAATGATTCAACAGCCCAATCAAACTGATGAAGGCTTCAAGATAGTGAGCACTGGACTTTACTAGATGTAAAATTATTATGATGATTTCAGTCTCACATCTAAAATATGACAAATCTTTGGTTCAAGTTAAAATTTTGTGCAATCTAATGTTCTCATTTTTGGTTTTTGCCATGATCTTTGCAGGTTAACCTGAACAGAATGCTGCCTGTGTGATTACTCAACTTTAAGGGCAGTGCTGCCAATACCCTAAAAATACCCCAAAATGTCAGTTTACAAGTCTCCGGCACTCATTTTATTAGACCACAGTCTTTTGCATCATGCATTTAGAATCTTTCAGTGCCTTTTTGTAAAGTCCTGTCTTCTGCCATCTGGCCACTCTCCCACACAATCCAGATTTGTGAAGTGCAGCACTGACTGTTGCCTCTCCAGAAAAATGTCTTGTTGCAGCCAAGCAGTGCTGTAGCCCGGTTGGGCAGGTCCTGGGATCCCTGTCACCTGCACGACTGGGGCTGGCCGTTGCATGTCCGGATATCCAGTTGTGGAAAAGAAGCTGAACTCTATTGACGTCCATATTTCTGACGTTCTCATCATCCAAAGTATTTTTCATGCATTGGCGTATGAATTTACCAAAACAGTGACGTGAATTTTCTGCGAGTGTGATTTGGTGGATCGGTTTTGTTGTTTTTCACTGCAGTACTTCTGAATACTCCACTGAGTTAAACAGTAAGTTATTCCTGAGAAGCTCCTTGTCATGCTTTGTGTTTAACTGATGGTACGTGTCACAAAGTGTGCAGTGATGGACAGCAGAGATCCATCTGAGAGCTGCGGGGAGCTTAGTTCACATGCTTTTCTGATTTCTTGAGCTTTCTGACAGCATCATGAATATTTGCCCGTATCGACACCCTTCACCACTGCAATGTTTCTGAATGTTTCCTGAATCTCGTTAAATTTTCAAACACCACAGGGTGTGCAGCTTTTAGGCAAGCTCTAGTTATTTGTTCATTTATTTTTAACAGCAGCAGGCCAGCAATTAATAATTTTCCACCGTGAAAATCAGAGTAGCAGTTTATCCTCGAGGATTTGCCTTTGTACGTCAAATCGTCATTTGAATCAACACATTTATCGATTCCCTAGTTTGAGGTCAAGCGCAAGGCTCAATACAAGGTAGTTATTGGAAGGAGGGATTAAAGGAGAATTGCAGCAAAGCCGGAAAAAACAGAAATAGATTGTTAGTAAGATAATGTGAAAAATGTTGCTCTGTTATGCTTCAGTCTGACTCTTGTAAGAGTCCTAAATTATATATATATATATATGTTTATTTATATTGGAGGTAAGAAAAATAGTTTTAAATAGATCTATATGTCATTATTACTGCTTTGACCTACATCTCAGTCTCCTGACCTTGAACTAGAGGTCAAATATGAATCTTTATACAGACTTTCTATATGTTTACACCACAAACAAGGCTTTTTATCAATATCTGACCAATAAATGATTACGTTGACCTTGGCTGTGGACTGTTAACATGAGCACACTCTACACCCCTACAAAGTTTTATCAAAACATTTTCAAGCTATTGTGTTTACAAAATTTAACCTTGTAACAATACCACTGTTACATGTGTTGGCAGGAACTTTTGTATGTGTAGTATGATGTATAATTTTTTTAAAGAAATTTTTATGGTAATATTTACAGACTTTGATATTTTTATGGCCATATTTTTAAGCATTTTAAGGTGTTTACATTCAAAGCAGCAACAGTAAAGATATGATAATAATGAGGATGGTGATGATAATGATTATTTTTAATTGAGCCATTATCTATGATTAGTTACTCCTCTTTTGACAAGTCAAAAAGTTTCCATTAGTAATGGTTTAACAGTATAGAACTACATGGAGCACTGCTGCTCTATAAATGCATTAAGGAAATGCTTCCAGTTTGCAACACTTCAATCCATCTGATAACGGTGTGCAAGCAGTTGTAAATGTTCATTTTAAACAGCAGGTACAACATCGGGTTTTTGTGGCATATCTTGCAGGACTTTATTTATTTACTTTTTATCTTACCTTTGTCAGAGCTGGGTAATAAGAAAAAGGAAACTTTACTAAATTTGGGCCACTGAATTTTGGTAAAAAAACAAAAAAACAAAAAACATTTTAAGTGTGTAGAGCAATATGTATGAAAACAGCATTTCTCATGGCCAACAGGGTGTTTAAAGAAAGAAAAACAAATTACGCTATTTCCTGTTGGCTCTTATCTGCAGCTCTCTTGCTGTGAAAGCATAAGTCATGTGCTCCAGTACGTCGCCATCGTCAATGGCAGTGGTACAGCATATGATGGCATGGCAGACCTGGTCACAGATGGTACACTTAGGCGCCCCAGAGGCTGCCTGCTGGCAGGACACACACATTACACAAGAAAACACTGTTATGTTCTGCTTCCGCTTCAGACACGCTGACCAAACACCTTCGTTAGGTCCTCGCCTGTACAAATATCACTGATATGCTCTTTGGGTATCTGGCAGATTCTTCATAAAGCTCAGTCTTTCTTTCTTTCTTTTTTTCTTGTGTTGAGAGCGGTGGATATACAGTGGATTTACAGCAGTTGTGAATTAAGTCTTGCTTTCCCTAATTGTTTTGAACATGCTAAAATCAGATCTGCAAAACATATGCCGCAGCATGTGTTCACTGCAAAAAGAAAACAAAATTCTAGCAGTATGCAGTACATTTTAAAAGCTTGACACACAGATGAGTGTATTAGTATTTTCTCATATCCTCAAGATTGAAAACCTTGACTTACATTTTTGAATTATGTTGATTTTTCTGAAGAACTATTTTAAACACAAGCAGAGTTTTATGTAAAATCCAAAGATGTTGATAACCGGTCGCGCGACAGATAATTGCACTCCCTGGTGTTAGTTCTGAGTTCGGGTTCCTAGGTCTGCAGGGAGATGCTGAGCAGGCTGCCTTTCTTGCTCTTTTTAGATTGACCTTATTGACTTCATCTCTCTCTTTCTTGTGATAAAGTGCTTTTGGCAGATCTCATTAAAGCTAGACTTTACATCTAAAAGAGGTATATAGCAGATCTCCTCAAGGCTTTGCATCTCTTTAGCAACACTGAAAAGTTGTTGAACTACTCAGAATTTTTAAAGTCCCTCCGTTTCTTTTCCTAACCTCTTCAGTCTTGATATTTAGAGAGTTCAGTGGTGACGCGAGCTCTAAGACGCCAAAAATAAAAATGCAGATGAAAGGCTAAATAAAAGTAAGGCTTGTAAGTTAACTCATTAGCAGAGTGAAAATGACTGTGATTGTTTAGTTTCCTCATTTTTGGGGTTGTTCTATGGATTATAATGGGTCCCAATTAGCACACCTCCTCTCTTTGATTTGGACTGAAAACTCTCATATATTATTGGAAGGATTTGTGTCTTCAGAGTGAAATCTCTTGAGAAGTATCAGATGGATTACCATGAAATTTACATAGAAGTCTCCTGTAAAGTTAAATAACAGCAGCTTTGCCAATGCCAAATTCAAATCCAAGTCACATGTTTATTCCTGCACAGCAGTGTGGACTTTGAAAACCTGCAACTATTGTTTTCTTATTTTAGAAACACATTTCTTTTTTCCCCATCAGTATACAGTAAATGCACATCTGAAGCTTTCATTTGATCATTTAGACGTGTGACAGTAGCTGACACAGTGCTCTGCCATCCATAAAGAAGCTCCAGGAATGGGATGAGTGTGAGAGGAGCGTTTGAGAGAGGCACGCAAGAGCAGAGACCGCAAAAGGGATGGAAATATATTTCCTAACAGAGTTCAACAAAAGCAGGGCAACTTGGGACGTCCTTTCAAAAACTGGTAAAAATGGAAAAAAAAAACAAATACATTGAAAAAAGGAGTCTTTTCTTGAAGAGATATAGGAGGGCAATGTGCACTCGAGATTTGATATAGTATTTAATACCCACAGGTTTAAAAAAATAAAGAAATAAGCAAACAAAAAATCCTACATTAAAACAGGAACTGTATATGTTACCCTGGTTAAATATTTTCACAGCATCACTTTTACTGACTTTTTGCATGCCTTCTCCAGTTTGTGCTGACAGTTTCACTGAGAAGAGACCGGGCTGTTTTGTCTTTAAGGCAAAATTCTCAGTCTTCAGGTGACCTAAACGACAGGTAGCGATGATGTTTACTCTGCAGATATGCCTTTCTTAAATGCTGGTAATACTTTGCTCATGTACCAAGCTTATTTAGCTGCCACGTTGTCTCTCTTTTGTCTGTTTCTTTTACAGTATAGTTCTTGCTGTGCTTTGTTTTGACCTCCATATTGCTGAGTGGCGCAGTCCTCTCGGATCTCATTTTTAATCGGCTCAGTTGGACAGGCTGAAATCAGAGAAGCTGGTTTGTGAATTCCCTCTCGGTGCTTGCACTGAATAAATGTGTAAACCTAACTGCCTTGATGTGTGATGGTTCAGCGGAAGAGGACCCAAACGCAGGACACCAGAGAGAGAGATAAAAATAGAAAATCCAATTCTATACTACCAGCCTTAGGCGTGTGATTTTTAAAATAAGAGCGTTAAATATGTATCTCTATTCTTCTCAGAATATTTCTTAGTTTTTAATGTTTTCTGCAATAAAATCTCAATTTGTCTTTTTTGTTTTGTGACAGAATGAAGTCAGTTCATTTTTTCTGGCACATTTTTGTAAGCCTCTGTAAGCCATCACAGAGGATTTTAAATAAGACAGTCAAGATGTGATTGAAGCGCAGACTTTCAGCTTTAATTGAAAATGGTTTCACTAAATTATTTCATTAACTGTTTAGGAATTACAGCCATTTATATACACAGCTCACACATTTTAAAAGTTTCAAAAGTAAGGCGACAAACTGACATCCTTTTAAATATGAGGGTTACTTTTAATACTCGAACGAAGATCTTTTGCAGTCAAAGACGAAGATCTGTCTGATCGGGTTTGCAGCATTTGACTGAATTTGAGGAGAGACTACAGATGTGTACACTTCACAATTCCTTCTGATACTTCTATTAGCTGTGACATCATCAGTAGACACCAGCGAAATGGCGGTGATACATGCCACCATGTTTAACAGACGACGAGGTATGCTTTTGCAATACTTTTATCTTCCCATCACTCTAGTGCAAGTTAATATTGTATTTCTTCAGAAATATCGCCTTCCTCTTCTTCAGTGTAACCAGTTGAGTGCACCTTGATGCAAACCTTTAATATAGAAATTAAAACATCTCTTGGTTATGGACTTTGGCATTGCACATCTTTCTACTTAACAGTATCCTTGAGTTGTAAGATCTTGTGATGTTGTTTTTCATAACCAAGGAAACAATTTTGCAGTCGTCTACTGTAGCTATTTTCTGTGGTTTTCCCAACCTTTTGATGTTGCTGAGCTGGCCAGTGAATTAGCTTTGAGGATGTAAAAGCTTGTTGATTAGGCCACTCCAGGCATGTCTAAAGTTTATTTGGCTTTTTAAGCCCAATAACGGCCTGATTCACTTGTGTTAACAGTTCAACACTTTCCCTTTGGTATCTTGTACAGCGCTTTCTGCTTTATTTGTCATGGTATAATAAAAGGACAGGCCTTACCCATCTATGGCCCTTACCCGTCTAAACTCTTGATAAGTCACCAGTCACATCTTGTGTGTCTGATTTAAAGGCTCTGTGTCTATCTGCAAAGGTATAATTACAAAAAATTGTGCCACTGTTTAGCTGTACACATTAAAGTACATGGACTCTGGCACTTGAATGTGGATGCGTGTGGGGAATGACAGTCAGGTCCCTGGTGTCCCTTAATGGCTAAAGTTCCCTCATATGAATAAAAGTGTCTAGTCTGCAGATGGCGGCACCCTGCACCTGTGATTTTGGCATATCATTGCCAAAACGCATACCAGATGTATCAGTGATAAAAATGCAAAAATATTCATGCCCAACATTTCATGCAAACGCTGAAATCCCGCTGTAGAGCTTCAAACATTCTCCTTAGAACGATTTTATCAATGTAACTTCTGGCTTACATTGCAGAGACAATGCAGAGACAATGCAGATGACAAACAGTGGAGACATTTACTCCATGTGCAGAATTGGATCAATGAACTCACCACACGCTACAGCAGACTGCGAGCGTGCAATATTCTCAGCACATTTCTATACCATTTGTTTTGCAATTTTCAAGTAGGGTCATGCTTTAAAATAGCTGTATTAGCTCATGAATCACCTCTTTTTAGTTTCAAAGAGACATGAGAGGTACTTCCCAAAGTCTGACCTGCACAGTGTCCTCCTCAGTCATGCTAGTTACCACTACAGGATTGCTGCAGAAGCACCAAACTACAGTGAACCATCAGTGATGCGGATGTTTAAGTTTACATCACCAAATGGTATGAATTATTATAACCTAAGCAAAGTGTATTAGCAGAATTCAGCTGTGGGGGAAGGGTGATTTTATTGGGTGGACCTGAGCCCCGTCCATAATGTTGACACTGGTGTGAAACCAGTTTCAGATCAGGCATATTGCTGTGTCACTTTGTGTGACTTTACATCATCCCGATCGGTTTCCTTGTCACAGGAAAGTCTTTGTTTTGTTTTTACATTTTTGATTTGGATAGTTTTACAAAGTTTTGCAGAATTTCTTTTTCTCATTTTTTCATTACAAACTGAGAGGCAAACAGTGTTAAATTTGCATATCCGTGAAAAAAAGTAGTTAGCACATTTAGTAATGAAAAACACGATGGAGTTAGCTTGTTACTGCTGTTTTTCTGACCTCCTCGTTTTGGCTAGCTGCAGTGTTTGTGTAGGAAACAAGCCACTGCTGTGAGATGACAGCAACAAATAGGGCATACTAGATTAAAGGACTATCTCCACGAAATAAACAAGCGTGGACTTCCACGAAAAAGTGAGTCCAATTCACACCTCGTTTGCCTTGTTTTCCTGTTTCTCTCACGCTTTCATTATTTGTGGTTAAATGTCGTGCCATCGCTGTTTGCACAGTATTTAACTACCTGCAGTGAAGTTCCTGTGGTGGTTTTTCACAGGCCTGGGAAATCAGGCATTCATAGTTTTCCCAGTGTGATGTTCAATAAAATGTGCAAAAAGGCTTAAAAAAAAGGTCCTAATTTATCTATTTATGTTTTGTAAGTTGTGATTCAGTATGAGTCAGGAGCTTATATAAGAAGTCAGGAAATATTGTATTGTGTGCAGCAAACTGAAATCATGTTCTTTTTTTAGTCTTTTAGTATTTAAAGCTGAACCTTCATCAGTGTAAGGTCTGAGTTCTTGTTGAAACTCACTCTTGTTTTTATTTTTAGCAGCACAAATGAAAATTCTGAGAAGAAATAAGAAACCTGATGATGATGATGAAAATGTAGTATTGCAAGATATTAGACTTAATATTGTGAGTGCTTTGATTCACCCTGGTCTCGTGGCTTCTGCTGCTGTGATGTGACAAAGGCTCCTTTTGCAATGAAACAAAGCGTCTTGTCTGCAGGACATGCTTTCTCATCCGTCCTCTGTCTTCCCAATTGTCTCCTATTTTTCTATATCGTGTGTTGCTCGAGAAAGCGATGAAGTCAGCATACGCCAAAAAGCTGATTGCCAGCAGAGGTGCATTGGAATCAGTCTTATTCATGATGATTTACTCATCTATCTAGCCTGCGCTCACAGTGCCCTTGACTGTCCAGGCCAGAGTACACTCCAGTTTGTCTCAGCATCTTAACTCCTCTCTCACCCTCGCTATCTCTGTCTTTCATGCACAGCAGGGCTTTTGAAATGCACTCCAGCAGAGCTCGCATTTCAAGATTTTATGCATTTGCAGTGACACACTGTCCTCTCACATATTAGCAAAATTTGATTGGTGGATTTGATTGATTTTTATTTCAGACGCTGCTGTCACCGAGGAAGCATTGGGGATCTGTGTCTGGGCATGACATGCAGCAATCATGTCAACCAGTCAAACAAACTGGACTTTGCACTCAATCAGTCACTCTTGGGTACCGTACAGGTGGCCTAGTGTGAGTACAAACTAAAATGCTGCTTCAGCAACAGAAAACAACCCCCTTCCTTTATCACCTCAAGCCTTGTGTGTACTTTGGTGCCTTCATTTCCCTTTATCTCTCTCTCCCTCTCATGTGACTCTTTTTTGTTTGTTTGTTTTTTAATGTGGGAAGGTTGCAGATATTGTGGTAAAATTCTTAAAATGTCAGAATATAATTTTTCAAGCAATATAATTGTGTCAGTGGAGGTGGGAAGTAATGAAGTACAACACTTTGCTACTGAACTTTTTACTTTTACTCCCCACATTTTCTACTTTTTCACACAAATACCTGTACTTCCTACTCCTTATATTTTCAGGCTTGTTACTTTTGGTTTTGGTTATTATTTCTGGTCAGTGCAAGCCCTCAAATATCAAACCAATTTAAGTCTAAACAGAGACACATGAAAGGAAATCCTGTTTGTGTATTAATCACCAGGGCATGTAGCTTAAAAACAGATGAAACCTTATGCCATAGTCAGGGGCCTTGTTACTGGCTAAGGGTCCAGCTGCTGTATTTCACAGGGAGAGAAAACTTCACTCAGAGATGGAGAAAGATAAGAAAGACAGGGCAGGGGAGGAAGAAGAGAGGTTAGATTTAAAGATAAGAATGGCTCAGTTGGACTGGAAATGTAAAGGTTAGATGTTCATGTTTTTAAATCAGAGATTGGGTCTGTACATGTGACATTATGTTTTTATATTGTGAAACATGCTGCAAAACAAACTAAGGTACACTAACTGTGTTATTTAAAGCTTGTATGAAATGCAATGTATGGTGCACAGTGGCTGTGGTCCTTATGGTTGGAGTTCGGTTACATGAAGTGTAGCAGAGATTAATATAGCACACATCAGCTGATCACAGCCTTTATATCAACAAAATCTCTCTGGAACTCTTAATAGCAATTATTGTGAGTGGTTTCCCTGTGTTGAGTCACTACAACCGATTTCAGGGTTCCCCCAAATGCTGAATCCCACTTTAACCTCTTTCCCACTCATCTGGTTGTTTAGAGGTAAAGTCACTCCCTACAATGTCGGCAACAGAAAAGAGAGATAATGTTTTTCCTTCTTTCCTTTGCTCTTTACTTCAGTGATTCAAGCTGATTACAATTATAATTAAAAATTAGGAATACAAACTTTATTTTAGTCTATCTACTAATATTATTTTATTATTGCATTAATATAGCACAAGTTAGTTTTTGACTTTCTTACTTTGAGTATATTTCAAAGTACCATTACCTTTTCACTTTTACCTGAATAACAAAGTTGAATCAGTACTTCAACTTTTGTATTTTTTAACACAGGTATCTGTATTTCTGTTTAAGAACACAATGTCTGTACTTTTGCCACCTCTGTGTGTCGGTATAAATGTGCTGTTTCTATGCATTTTACTTAAGATGCATATACAGATTAACCCTGTTCCTTAAAAGACACACCAAACTGTGACCAGCAGTAGTAGGGATTATAATGCAAAGAAATTAGACTAGAATGTTTTTTTCCCCTAAATTTGTTTTCAATTTTTCTATAGTTACTAACAACAAGTATGTAAAGTGTTAGTTTATGAAGTTCACAGACATCCAGTTGTACATTTCCACATTAATGTACATTTGCAGAAGCAGCATAAAGGCCAGACATCTGAGCCCTTAAGTTTTACAACTGGTATTCTGGAGCATTGGTGTCAGAACCACTGCTACCCTGAGCCTGACAGCTCAGTGAATTGACAAAGATTTTATTTTCTGGCCTGAAGCACCGACAGTTTGAGGGTTACATGCTGCACAGCAGCAGCCATTTCTCAGACATATGCCAACACATTTGAAATATGGGACACTGATACTTCAGAAGTGCGAGTGCTACTAAAGGACAGTGTGAGAAATAAGAATAGGGAAGACAGCCAGTCTAAGGGCCATTGTAAGCTCTTTCCACTTGCTTATTCGTCAAACAGTCAACAGACAATAAAACCATCACCTTGAATGTTTCAGCAGGTTGTGACAACAAGGTTAAACATTTCATTTTAGGTGGCAAAAGCATTGCCACATAAGGATCTAGGACAACTAGAGTGTGTAGCTTCATATTTAACACACTGTAATGTGTCATTCAGTGGGCATCACTGGGCGTTTACCTTTATAGAGATAATAAAGATGGTAATGTTGCATCTTTTGCAGATGTTACACCTATGCAGGGATCCGTGAGGTTGTTAGGATACGATGACGTGTGAACAGACAGAGTCTTATTGTTTTCTGTGAACAATCTCTGGCCCAATAATTAAAACAATATATATAGGGGGACTAATAATTATGTCCTCATCTGTACATCCATAAATACAGTCATTCATTTTCTGTATGAGAATACACCACTGAGACATGTCAGCCTTCCTGCTCCTACACTTTTAAAATATCCATTATGGGTATTAGTGCTTGACATCAGGGGGTGCACAGCATCAGCAGAGACTGCAGCCCCAGGTGGAGATGAGTGGCTGTGTAACCCAGCAGCCAACTGATGTTCTACATTTATGACACTAATATTTTTTTCAATAAACTAGTATTTACTAGAGAAATTCTCTATACTGTGGTGAAATCCCCAAAAAGTATTAAGGTATGAAAAAGGGCCCTGCTAAAGTCAGAAACCCTATACAGCATAAACTTTGCATGCTTAAAATCAATACTGATTCTGTATCATTTATGCCATATACAAGTAATAAGCTCCGTTATAAGTACATTATTAGTATTTTATCCCTGCTGTCATTAGGGATGCTTCTTTGTGACCCAGCAATAATTTGATTTCCTCTTTAGGTAGATTTCATTATTGCTGACATGAACTGGCTGCTCCTGTGTTCATAAAGTTGTGCATTGTTAGTAGATTCTTTTGGACCGGCCACTCCTCTCAGCGCTTTTTGTCTTTTTTCTTTAGGTAAATTTGCTCTGCTCAGCAAATAAGTGTAAGTCGCACTCACAAACTCACATAGCCGGTGTGTCGTAGTCTTTCATAGGAGTAGTGCCTAGACACCTCACTGAACCACCGTATCACTATTTCATGTGCAGAATTTTAGCATGCTCTTTCTCTGTAATGCATCTGTGAACCTGTTAATTTGACCGGTTAATTTTTTCATTTATTTTTAAATATTTGTGTTGGATTTTGTACCCAACAGATTTTTTACCTTCTTAAATATATATCTAAATATTTTGCCCTCAAAACTGTAGTGTAGCATTATATGGGCTGTTTCATTTTTGACCTGTCATTAGCATCACTCACCTCCACCGTATATCTTGATCCAACTCGTTTCTTCTTAACTACAATCCACCATGTGGACTTCAGAGTGTTGAAGATACATTTATTTCAGCATACAGCATACATTTTACTCATGTTTTAATATTTAATATATATTCATTATTTTTATATTTTCTTTTTTCATTCTATGTATTATTTTATTGTTATTTTTATATATATTTCTTTGTCTGCTTAATGTATGGTTTCTAACTGTCATCTCTGTTTTTTTTATTACTGGAAAGCACTTTGGTCAAATATGTTGTTTTTAAAGTGCTCTCTAAATAAAGTTGGATTGGATTGGATTGAATGCACGCAGTTACATTAAAGCATAGACACAAAAACATTTGAGTGTGCATGCCTGTGGTGTATTTTTGTGAGTTGCTTAGCTCACAAAAAGCAGTACCATGATAAAAAATGAAGGATGCCCACTCTAACGCTTGTGGTAGTCTCTCCTCTGAGTTTATCACAGGCTAATCCATGAAAACAGTGTCAGTCTCATTAATTGCTTACAATAAACAGATAATAAGCAAATCCATTTTATGAGCTACTTTGCTTTAATTCACAGTTTAAGAAGTAAGTTTAATAATCCGAGTCACTTTCTAGTGTTTACTAAACCATCTATGGACACCATATACTTTCTTTTACAGTGTTGCCTCTTTAATTAACAACGGGACTATCAAAATGATTGCCATGCTAATAAATCCTTATGTACTGTATCAATCACTTAATGTACCCTGACTGAATGGATTATTTTCATGGATTGATGTGGCCAGTAGTGATACGTCTTCTGTGGTATTGGGTTTTTGTGTAGCTAGTATCTCAGAACACAACTTACGTTAACTACGGATGTTATTACTGGTCTATCCCTTTTTTCCTATCAAGTGATGTAAACAGATATCACAGTATGAACAGAAACACACAGAGTTGTCAAGTCATGTCAAGTCTGTGCAAGTTAAACAAACTCCAAAAACCCCCAAAACATGAGGTGTTCTGTCAGGCTTTTTCCACGGGGATTGTATCGAGCAATGCTTTGCTAACCATTTTTGCAAAAGATGATGAAACACGAGTAAAACTTCAGAGAAACAACTGGCCCTAGAAGAGAAATCAGGTCATGTACAAGAGATGGTAGGCTGTGTAAAGAATGACTGGCAGAGATCCCTGGGCACCAGCCAGGGGGAAGGTAATCGACAATTGTATCCGCAAAACAAAAGATGTTTAGAAAAGGAAATATTAGGGCAATAAAGACGTAGAAGCCTCAAGGACCCAATGGAAATCTAAGAAGCTGAAAATTTAAACAGGAGTCAGTGTTACAGCTGGGACAACAGTGTCGAGATGACGTGGACAAATAGAGACGGTTTTCAGCAAACTGAGTCAGATTCAGGAGTTACATTCAAGGCGATAAAGACAAACTTCAGCTGTTGTTCTTTGTCTCTGATCTTAAAAATACACACACACACCAGCCCATCTATAAGATCATAGCGTAGTAGTGATGTCGGTGGAATGTATGTGGCACCTTGTATTTATTCCTTTATCTAATGGTTGGCTGTTGAAATTGAAATCTGATTCTACACAGACTCATTCTCTATTAAAACATATAAAGCATTAGCATAAATTAAAAGATTTGTTTCGTTTTCACTAAATATTCAACTATTAAGAGGTGAAGTGAAAAGATGAGCCGTCTGCTGATCAAAGAGTTTGCTCTCATTCAAATTTTATAGATCTCTGGGTTCAGCTCAGAGTAGCAAAACACAGTGTTGCTCTGTTTTAATTTAATTGGGTAGGTTAATTTGAATATTCATTAATGTCTATATTAAACCCTGGTGTTAAAAGTGCTCAGTTTTGCCTTGAATAGAGGCATCTTTTGTCACTTCCAAACTTATTTGTCTGTTTCTAATCACAAAAAAGGGAAGTGCACTATTTGTTTTGGTGAACTACAGCCCTGTTTCCAGAAAAAAGTTGGGTTATGGTAAAAATTGTCTGCAAAGGTAACACAGCAAAAGTGAGGTATTGTTTTGTTAGTATTGTTCTTTGAAACATAAGCAAATTTGAAATCTAATACCAGTAAGCTAGCTTATCTGGTTTTAAATTCAGAGCTGTGTGAAGGCTCACAGATTACAGCCATTTGTTATAGCATTCATCTTTGTACTTAAACACCAGTTATTTCAGACGTTTTCTGTCTTTTGTTGCTTGTTTTTTTATTTTCTTGCTTATTATGTTTAATCCAGTATATGTGTCGATCACTTATTATAATCATGAGTGAGTCTTTAGGTAAAATGACAACTTGTTGCTTTTTCAAGTTTGTAAAAAAATGAAACAAACCTTCAGACTTGCGTCTCAGACAGTGTTGTGCCCCACAAATGATCTCATGTTGCCTCTTCACATCTATCTTCTAAATTAAAGCTATCTTGCGACTGCAGCTATCAGTTGTATGTGGAAGCTCGGTTGACTCGGAGCTATTGGTTTTTATAGTTTGTCATTTTCATGGGTATGTTTATATCCCATTAACAGAGGCTTTTTTTTTTTTTTTTTAGCTCTTTGCACAAACACATTGTGGATAAACCTGAGCTGTCTTGCTTGAGGCTGAAGGATGACTAGCTTGCTTGCTACTCCTGACTCTGCTTTAGTTCTGATCTGCAATTCCTGACGTGTGAAAGCAGAGTAAACGTTAGCAAGTGAACAATCTAATTACTCTAATGTGATTTCTTATCTTTAAAGATATGTTCTGCTAAAATTACCTTCGTCAACATCTGTGTAGCGAAGAAAGAGAGACTTTTAAACATGATAGCAACAAAACTCAGACTGTAAAGAAGTAACAACTCTAACAACTCTAACAGGTGCAGAAATCCGCTTGGTGGAGCAGATGGACCAAGTTGAACTCGTATTTTTATTTCCCTGTATACAGTATACTGACTGTTAAGTCTGTTACACATTGCTCAAGACTTCTAATTCAGCTGTGTGGTTTTTTTTTTTTGTCGATATTATATGAATACATTTTAATTTTAATTAAGGTGTAGGATTGTTTTTCTGAGCTTACAGAACACCCCTGCTACTAACTTATGACAGTGCTGTAGATTATGATTTATTACCTTAGATTAAAGTGTACACAAAGCAATGTATTAAAAATTAGCTCAAACGTAATCATCTATAGCCATAATAATAACCCAAATAACACTGATGGGGAATGTTTTTCTGGAGAATGAGAACTTTTACATTTGATATTTAAAGTTTGCTTGTAATACACAGGAGTCATGTGTTTTCGTAGTGTAGTGTTGCTACTTTTACTAAGGGAACAGCTCTTGAAAAGTCCTCCACCATTGCTCATTGTCATCTAATGGTAAATATTTGATGGTAAGCATGGAGGTAATAACCTTTTTCAGCCAGGCCAGGAAGGAGTGCAGAAAATACTCAAAACTGTCAGGACATATAAAAGACTAGAAGTCATTTATCACATAATCATAAATCTGGACGTTTTGATCTGGTACAGTTTGTCTCATTAGTGTGTTAAATGTGTATAGTCAGGGGATGTCTTCTCTCATTAGCTCTCTACAAAAGTCACTTCATGGAACTTATATATATAGTGTGTGTTTGTGTGTTTTTTTTTTTTTTTTAAATTTCCTGTAAACCAATTAAACCATTAAAACCATCTGGTAAAACTGTGTATTTCCCCTTCAGCCATAACAGCGCTGGCCGGGTGGGATATGGGTACAGGAGCTCTGGGGAAGTCTGGCACCAGGACATTGGCAGTGGATCCTTCGTGTCCTGTGGGATACAAGTGAAGCCTCGATGGATTAATCTTTTCCCAGCACATCCCACGGATACTTGATTGGAATGGGAAGTTGGCAATGCGTTGATGAGAGTGCTTCTACTGTGGGAGCCCACAGCAACAACCTTTTGGTGGGTGGTCAGAAACAGAAATGCCACAAGCCAGTGTGTCCCAACATAACATTGTGTTGCAACCAGATGATCAGTATTATTCAATGTCGTGGCCTATGTATTATTTTACAATGGCTTGCTATTTCCTTGCGCTTCAAACGTACCTAATAAGCCAACCTAACTACCTTCTCTCTGTAACCTTTCTGTGTATTTTCAGTATGAAGCTGATATCAATATTCTTAATAAATCAAATCTGCTTATTTCCAAAATGTAAAAGTATTTCTTTAATTTAAAATACCGTGCGCTGTCTTTACAGTCCTGAACTTCACGAAGTAACTTAGTAAGGTCATGCACTTCTTTGTCGTTTCAAATCACAGACCTTATTATCAACCAGACTTAATCACGTTTTCCTTGTTCACAAGGTGGATATTTGTACTGCGTCTAGTACACTCAGTCAATAATGCATTTTCTTCTCAGCATGACTATTACCTGCTCTTTGATCCACAATGAAACGTGAGCTTACATCATTTCTCAGTGTTCTACATTCATAAACTATTCCTTCCCAAGTCTCAGTTCTTGACACCGTTCAGGCTCTGAGGGGATGAGCCCTACACACAGAATGGCTAATACAGCTACCAGCAGCTCAGACAGAGGGGAGTAATACCAGAATCCCCGTCTTGTCATTTCTCACAGGCTTAGTCCCGCTTTCATCTTTGATGTACACTGTATCCTAATGTAATGCAGCATTCATGTATCTTGATCCACTTTTGTACTTTGACTGACTCAGCAATGGGATAAGTGTAATTAAACTGTAGTTTTGCATAAAATAGAGGCTTTAAAGACATTTTCGCATGAACGTCTCGTAGCCTTGAATGTAGAGAAGAGTGAAAGATCTGGCGTCAGGGTCAGTCCCTTGGTCACTCAGGGCTGACGTGAATCACCGTGTTTATACTGTGGAAAAGGTTTTTAATTAGCCCCTTATTTTCACTGCATCTGCAAGTGGCATTTCCAGATATAAAAACTCGTTTGCAACTTTTATCAGAATAAAATAATTTATATTCTCTTGACAGGAAACAGTTCTTTGTGATTGTCAGACAGACTGTCGGCGGATAAATCGGAATAATCCGTTCGCAGTAATAAGCATTCAACACTATGTCCAAAGAGAATAAAATAGATAAAATGAATGACTTGCAACGATGCCTTTTTTCTTTCTTTCTTTTTTTTTTTGGTAACACCCCCTCTCCGCCTGCTACACCCCCCCCCCCCCCCCCCCCCGAAAAAGAAGATGATTAATAGCAAGTAACTGTGGACACCAAATGAATGAAAAAAAGTACAATCAAGAAGGCAAATTAACAGTCATATTTACTGCAAGGTTTAGACTCAGTGTAATAAAATGCTCTTTTTGGAATAGATGTAAATGTATTTCTTTTTTTATAATTTATTGTAACTCCAAACAAAAATAATTTCTACAAAAAATATTCAAATAATGTCATATAATATCGATACGTGGTTCATATCTTTTCTCTCTCTTTTAGACTTCTGATTAGTTAAATTCTTCTTCCTGAATACTGTGTGAAGATTAAATCTCGCTAAGTGTGGCAACAATCACTCATTCCTATAACAACCATAATAGTGACTAATGTATTATAATTCATAACCCCCTGGATATTATATAATATGTATAATCTCAGCAACTGCTAGTGGGCACATTAGATACAATGACTGAAGATATATATTTTTTTTTTTAGAAAAAAAATGCAGCAGGAATAGAATAAATGTAAAATCAAGTCTCAGATTAAGAGAAAAAAATGAAACCTGGTTAATATACTACGTAGGCCTCAGCAATAGGATCAAACAAGCGCCTCTCCGCTCGACCCTTGTCGACATGCCTTGTCCTCACTCTGAGCCCGACCGCACGCCCTCGACGTCAGTTGCAAGTGAGATCCGCAAGTCAACCGAGAAAGAGAAGACATTTAAAAAAAGAAAAGAAAAGTTTCGTGATTACAACAGCCATTCCCTTTGATGTGAAACAGTGGTGATTAAGTTTTTGTCTATGCTTTTTGGTTTGATGCACATTGCTCCAGCTTAGGAATAAAGGGAACAGTGGTTGGTATGATTTTTCTTTCCCCCCCTGCATCTTTTTTCTGTGAGGTTGCTCATATTTATTCTCTGTTTGTCCTTCGCACACCTGAGTGTACACCCAGTGCCATTACAGTCCTGTGAAGTGCGCATGTGTGTTTGAAACGGGAACGGGAGTCGAGTAGTGATCGGTGAGCGTGTGCGCTTTTAAGAGTGCTGCAGTGTTGGGTCCATTACAGGGACGACCCATTCCCATTTTGGGTCACCCATCGCCTCACAAATACGCTCATATACACATGTTTTAGGTGTGAGGCAGGGGGGTGGGTGGAGTTGGGGGGTGGGGAGGATTTTCGTGGCTCAATGGGGCGTTAATGTGGCCAGCAGGTAGGTTAGCAGAGTGCCGAGCAGCAGGGTGGCCGTGGAAGGGTGCGGCAAAGAAGCGCCGTTGCAGTCCTTGCCCGCCTCACAGCGCGAATGTTGGCACAGTACCCCCTTGAACTCTGGAGGACAGATGCACTTCAGGTTCTGGTAGCACGTTCCTCCGTTCTGGCACAGGAGCATCTCCTCGTCACAAACGTTAGCTGCAGAAAAGAAAAGAAAGGCGAGAATAGAAAGTGCAGCATAGGGAGGAAGTGGCGTAGAGGATGGAGGGTGAAGGATTTGCAGAGGTAAGGTGAACGGGAGAGACGAGTCGTGAATAAAGAGCGTGCGGGGAAGTGACAGAATGACAGGCGGTAAAAGGATAGTGGGGGAGTAAAGAGCACAAAGACGAAGGAAAGATGTACGGCAAAGAGGGAGACAGGTGGGGGATGATAGAAGGGGCAATGTTAGACAAAACATGATAGGAAACAGAAATGGGGAGGAGGAGAGGAATCCAGGGCAGAAAGAACAAAGTAGAAAAGAAAGAGCAGGAAGGAAAGAGCCAAGATAAATTCTCCAGTCTTTGCCCTGGGGACTACAACAGGTAACACCTGCCTTTTTTTTTTTTTTCGTTATTGCAGCCCTTTTCCTTGACTGTTTTTCTTGAGCATGCACTTCCCAGGGTGAGGTCAGAATCACTGTATCAAATCCAGCAGAAAATACACAACATGTGTTTTATTTGTTCAGAGTCTTTTGGAAGAATGAGCATCGTTGGGAACATAGGTACTGTAGTAGTAGTAGTAACTGTACCACATAACATACTTGACCGAAAAATGTTCTGAGGGGAAACGGGATCCAGCTTCCGTGACAAGAAGTAATTACATGTGCTAACATTTTTTTACTACACCAAAGATAATTGGCTCTGTTGCCTGGGAGTATCTGGAGTAAGATGTCACGGCTAAAACAAACTGCACGGCCTTTTAGTGCAGCATGTTCCATATTGTAATAAAAAACTCACAGACAGATGCATTTGTTTTCGTGTGTGTGTGTGTGTGTGCGCGCGTGTGTGTGTGGGTAGTTGGGTCTACTTGAGACTGAGGCCAATGGCTCGATGGTAGATGGCATAAGGAAGGCGTTTCCCCATAATAGGGTTAAGGTGCGACAGGGTCATCAATTAAATAAGAGGCTGATGTCACTAATGAGCTACGTGATCTATTCCTCTGTGAGAACGGACGACATCCAGAGCTGCACGAGCTAAATGGATGGTGCACTTGCAAAGGCCCTGGAAAGACTGCAACGTTTCCTCAACTCGAAATATTTTTAAACCACCAGAAGTCAGTATCCCCATACTCACGGTAACAGCCTTGCTTCCAGTAGTATCCTGGCAGACAGTCGTCACATTTGGCCCCCGTGGCCCCGTCTTTACACTGACAGAAACCTGTGCCGTTACACCGGTCATGAACAGAGCCCATCTGGTTGCAGTTACACTCTGAAAGAAGAGAAGGGTGGAGAAGAAGAACAGAATGAGTTAGTTATAAAAGCTGTCCTCTTTTCATTTTTTTCCCTGTTTTTTGGGTGGGGGCGGGGTTAATCTAGAGTAGAAATGAGTTTGGCTCAAAATCTACACATTTGTATTCAGACCACTGAGTTGTGTTTGATGTTCAACATCTTCAGAGCTCTGGTTCTGTGCGTGTGAGGTGGAGTTTCTCTAAAGGCGTCCAAGCGTTCAAGACATTCAGGGCTGAATTTGAGGGAATTTTTCAGCCTGCAGTGTATCACCTTGTTGAAAATTCAGTGTAGTTTTTCTTTACTTTCTTTTTTCATGCAAAACTCCATGACTATGTGATCAACGTAGTCCTGTCTGGGCTACCAAACTGTTATGATTTCAAAGGCATCTCACAGGTAACATTTATTCTAAAACAGCAGAGCACAAATTTTCAAGGTCTAGAAGTTATGGAGTTTCTCTATACTCATAATTATATAATTATGAGTATAGAAGGAAAAAACTTGGTACAACTGCCTTTATTCTCTAAATAGCCTGAGCTCTCTCAGGCAGCTTTCCTGTAATTTCTTAGTAGTAGTCTTCAGGAATAGTTCTCCAGGTTTCTTGAAGGACATTCAAAGCTCTTCTTTGGATGTTCGCTGTACTTTTTTTGTGTTCATAATTCCAGTAATTTTGACAAGACCCCCAACATCACTGGCTGAACAGCAGCCTCAAACCAGGACAGGTCCTCCACTGTGTTTCGCAGGTTGCTGTAGACACTCACTGTTACACCTCTCTTCTCTCCTCTCAATGGTTCTTGTGTAATTACGCATGCCTCAGCTTTTTCTCCCTGTTTCTCTTCCTTAAGAATGGCTTCTTAACAGCTTCCACTGAGACTATTTCTGATGAGGCTTCATTGAACAGTAGATGGATGAACTGAGGGGCCAGATGTAGCTCTCAGGTCCTGCGTCAGGTCTTTACTGGATCCCCACCCCCCCACTTCTTAGAGACAAGATTTTCAGATATTGTTCATCTGTTATAGATAGTTTTTTTAGGCCTGGCACTTCTACTTCTAGCCTCCACTTGTCCAGTTTCCTCAATTTGTTTTAAAGACACACTGCATACCATGCTGAAAAATGCCAAGTGTTCATCTATTTGCATAACTTTTTAAAAATTATTTTTGGCATTATTGCCAAAAATGATGGGGTTTTGTGACAGGCTGCTAGTAACAAAGTGCCTAAACATACAATTTAAAATGGTTTCTTTTGGTTCTTTTTTTGGTGTAGACACTACACTGGTTCTTCCCTTGAATTAGGTGACTTTTTAAATGCTCAGTTGGGTGAGAAAACCTGGAGAACTAGTGCTGTAGACAACTTTAAGAAATACAAGAATGTCTGGCTCCTTGAAAGCAAAATATCAAGAACTGAAGGATGGCACAAGACCCTTGCAGGTAAGCATTTTTCAACAACTTTAGAAGCCTTCTTAAAGTGTGAGTTTTTAACGCGGGGAGCATGGTAGTGTGGTGGTTAGCACGTCATAGCTAAAAGGTCCTGGGTTCGAATCTACAGGCCACAGCTGTGATCCAACTTCCTCCCATAGTTCAAAGACATGCACATTAGGTTAACTGGTAATTGTAAATTGCCTATAGCTGTTGTGTCCCTCTGTGGGATAGACTGGCAATCTGTCCAGGGTGTAGCCCACCTCTTGCCCTATGACAGCTGGGCTCCAGTCCAGTTATGACCCTGAATTAGATGAACCAAAGAAGATAGATGGATCCCAGTGCCATTATCAGGTAGTTTTTAAATTGGGTTACAAACTGCCTGTGCTGGAGAAACAGCTGCAAAGTCACAAACATACTCCATATATACAGTGTGCTGTGAAGTCTCCCCTGCCTGCTGTAGTTTGGTTAAAACACTCTCAGTTCATTTGTCTATTTAGTGCATTTCACTTGAGCTGATGTGAGAGCTGTCAGTCAGTGCACAGGCGCCCTATATTAATATGTATAGACTAAACATAATACTATTTTTTCTTAATAAATTGCTTTATTTCCACTAGTTACTAGGATTCCAAATATCCATATATCCTTGAATAATATTGAGATCAGTGACAGCTGGCAGCAGATAAAAGGTTCAAAAACTGCAGAGCTGCGTATTTAGGATACATTTGTCAGTGAGTTGATGATGAACTGATGATTCTATCATAATTTGATGTAAGCCAATAGCTTGTCTTTTGAGAAAACCCAAGATCGCCTTTAGTAATTTATTATAAAATTTAGCATTAAAAATTAATAGAAGTGGGGAAAAGTCTGAGATTAAGACAACCACAGCGCTGTGGTTGGCATTCCTGTGTTTGTGGGTCATGTGCATCAGTATTGGTTGACGTATGGGAGCTTTTATCTGTGAATGTGTGTGGGGAGACTGAGTGCAAACACATTTGTGTTTTACAGTGTTTGGCTTCTTGCTCAAGAGATGCTAGTTTGAACTGATTTCTGTTGCCACACTTGGTGTGCCAGTGTGCTGGCAGATAAGCTAATGGGACCTTATTTGTGCTGACTCCAAGGCCTGGCCCTGTGTGTGCCCTGACCGCAGTGAGTTTACCCTCCAACCCCCTGCAGTCCACCTAGAGATGGATCCAAATCAACACCAGATTTTCCGCTCCACAGCTATGCAAACAGAGTGACCTCTTATCAGGACGTGCCCTTAATGTGACTGACTTTAAAACAAACACACATTATCCTGCATATCACTGCAAATAACAATACAAAACTATTCTTTTTTTACACTACACTTATAAAATAATCCTACAGTTTCTGTTCTTCATTGTTTTGGCTTTGCATGGTAGAAGAGAAGACATGATATGAGTTTAAAGAGTTGGCTTCTAGCTTAAAGGATGCCTGAGGGTGTTCGCATTAGTACTGGCTGAACAGTGTCTGACTTCTTTTATTCAAACTGTAGTCCACCAAGCTTTAAGATAGTAGCGAAAAAGCCCTTAGAAACTCACAAAGCTTTGATTTCCAAGCAATAAAAACTTCTTGAGTGGCCACATCAGTCACCTGTGTATACTCTTCCACTTACTTAAGACTGCACTGAAAGGCAAGAAAGCCCTGAAACAAGCAGAGATTTCATCACAAGTAGTCGTATCATCCTTTGCTTTGTTTGTTCCTATCAATTAGAGTGGCTTCAAGATTTTGTTAGAACTGTATGTTCCCTGCAGTTTGAGAATAAGTGTCTAAAAAAGGCTATTTCTTCACTTTTTCTCTGATATGGATGTAAACGCACACGGCTTGAATCTGACAGCACTATAATCCCATAATTATCGTGCCCTATCTAAATTCAAAGCAAACATAGGCAAATATGTTTTATAAAAGTGCCGCTGAAAAAACATTTGCATTAAACACTACACATTAAAATTTGCTGCTACACCACCAAGTGTTGGTAACTTTGTTTTTAACTTAAGATGCATCATCTTGTTTGAAAATTTAAAAGCAGCCAATGGATCTTCTTACCTGTTTCACTGTCAGTCACACACACACACACATACATCCACTGCTGTCATACTGATGCGCTCAAGATCCCCACCCCCCCCCTTCCACATATTCTTCCCGTTTCCCAGCAGACTCACCGATGCAGACGCTCTCATCATCCAGTTCGGCAGAGGCGTTGCGGTAGAATCCCAGTCTGCAGTGTTGGCAGTTCTGGCCCCTGGTGTTGTGCTTGCAGCTGACGCATGTGACGATGTTCAGGTAGTCGATGTAGCTGCAGCGATTGGAGTGGCCGTAGCACTCGCAGTCTGAAAGAAAAAGTGGCGGATTTCAAATTTCTTCTCAGGTGTAGGAAAAAAAAAGATTCATGAATGAAATGGGATAGGAGGGTGGGGGTGTTGCAGTCTTGGAGGTGTTTTTGGGTGACACAAGGAAATGATAAATGAGCTGAGCTTATATAAAATGTCTGAAAGTTTTACTTTTAGATGTCAGTGGAGAAACAAATGATGCCGTGTGTGTTTTATGGCTTCCCTTTCTCACTCTATATTGGTTCAATAAAGACAGACCACTCCCTCTCCATTACTACACTCACCGGTTTGCTGAGTCTGCTTCACTGCGCTGCACTGATTACTGATGGGAATTGCACTATCCTTGCTATGGGTGTGTGTGTGCACGTGTTTGTGGCTATGTGTGCAGCTGTGTGAATACAAGCATGGTAATTGTCTCTGGGAATTTAATTGTGTTACAGAATGAGCAGATTATAAGCTGTAGAATAGTAACTAAGGGAATTGGTTTGAGGTGAGTGGTACAGTGAGTGTTTGGAGACTGCGCTTGACCCTGGTTAGGCTGATGGAAAACTGGCCTTTGTTCACGCCTCGGCAATGAGTCAATCTGAATAACTATTGGAGCGTGTGTAAAATACCAAAAAGTCGTTGTAGGAACAGTAAACTTTGTTTCTTTATTTTTAAAATGTGATGATTTTTAATTTTTAATTTTTTCAATTTGAGCGCAGCAATGTGTAAATTCCGACCAAGGTCAGGTTTGCCCCATGTTGCATCAGGTCTTCTATCAACAAAACTCAGTTTAAGAACTTGGTGTATCAAAATGTTGATGATGCAAATTGATACAGAATTCAGCTGCTCAGCAGTTCAGGGCTTCCTTTATAACATGCATATTATTTTTTTTGTTTTAATGAGTGAAGGGTTTGGACTGAAGACAGGCCAGTTTAGCACCTGAACTTTTCAAAGCCATATTGTTGGAGTATATAAAAGCTTTAGTTTGCCGCTGTCTTATGCCTCAGTGACACACTTTCTTTCTGGACAACTTCAACCTCATTTTGATTACTTTGGTTGCTAGCATCTTGCTACAGTCACCCACTGTTTGAATGTAAGATGCCGACTGGTCCCAAGCAGTAGCGGTTTTTGATACGGGCAACACGGGCGGTTGCCCGGGGCGGCATCGTGGTGGGGGGCGGCATCACGGGCATCGGCAAAAAAAAAAAATAAAAATTGCTCGTACTCATGCTGCCCTGACATCAACCAGCGCATATTGGGAATGGCATAGACACCGATCGGCTTTCTATCGCCCATTTGCTGGGAGTAAGGGCGCCCTCCGTTTGCGAGGTGCGCCTGCTGCTTGCGGCACAGGCAGGAGAGGGCGGGGCGGCGGGGGATTCTCTGGCTGGCTGGAGCAGCATCTAATAACCAACAATAATAGGATACAGACTCATAATTTGCGCCGATGTTTTTTCGAAATTCTATACGCGAAAAGTGAGCGCGAGAGCCCTCGGTGCGCCTGCTCGCTGCTGAAGTCAAAGTAAACTTTATTGTCATCTCCGCTACATACAGTCCAGTATATCTTGTTTTTGTTTTAATATAGGGCTGTTTTAATTTGATGTTTTATGTGTTTTATTTATTTATTTTGCTGTTTTCTGTTATTCTATTGTTTTAACTTATTTTCTGTACAGCACTTTGTTCCTGTGCTGGGTATTTTAAAGTGCTTTATAAATAAAATTGGATTGGATTGGATATAGAGAGACGAGACGACGAGGCTGCAGTTACAGCAATGCAAGTGAACAAACAATAAATATAAGAACAGTAAGAAAATAAATATACACTTTAGGAGGTAAAGGGATCAATAACAATTTAAAATTTATAATTTACAGTTTGATGATTTAAAGTCTCACACACAACCCGTCGAAAGGGGAGGGGGGCAGCTGCTTCCAAAAAGAGCACATTTCATTTATAATGTTGTAAATCCAAGCCCATTATGTATTCATGATTTGAATCCTGGGTTGTGTGAAATCCCAGAAATAAACCCTAGACAAAGCGAATCTGTGAACTAAGGTGTAGGTGTGTTAGATCATGTCGTGGTGATCCTCGAGTTGGGGGATGGGTGTTCATACTGGAATGCAAAATGAAAACCAATGGAAGATGGACAAGAAAAGTTCAAAGCCATCAGGTGCTCAGTTTAGAAAAAATAGAAAAGAAGAGGAGGAGAAACGAGCAAAAGATACAGGTAAGCATATGTGTTATTGGTTAATGGCATGGTCATCCTGAAACAATCAGAATCAGAATAATTTATTAATCCCTAAGGAAATTATGTGGGTTACAGTTGCTCCAAGAAGAAATGGTAAAAATAGCAACAGTAACAGACTGAACTCCAAACAATATATTATGTTACAGATTTTAATATTAATTAGTCATTGTCAATTGTCGATTTGTCCTGTTCTCATTGTATGACGAATTATGATGGCTGTTTGCATACTATGGATACTCTCTCTCTCTATATATATGTGTGTGTGTGTGTGTGTGTGTGTGTGTGTGTGTGTGTGTGTGTGTGCGTGTTTCTCTGGTGAATTTCGACAACAGTTTTATGTTAATGTACAATCCTTAATATGTTTTATGTGTGTGTGTGTGTGTGTGGGGGGGGGGGGGGGGGGGGGGGCAGAGGGAGTGTTAGCCCGGGGTGCCAAACAGGCTAGGACCGCCACTGGTCCCAAGCACACTTGGGCCGGAGGAAAACTTAATAATGTGCAAGTGAGTAATTGTTGAGTGTTTGCAGAGGAGTTGCAAGGTTTTTAGTGCAGCACCATGTAGCTCTTTGTAACCAGTTTTACTTTGCAACAACAGTCCCACAACCACTTGCTAACTACCTGGGGAACTACTCGTTACAGTACTTTCGCATTACCCTGTAAAGGACTTGAAACATACTGTCACTGTAATTACCAGGTAACTACTGTGGACACATATAAGACCTTTCTTTTAGTGTTTATGTAGCACAAGACAAAAAGACAAAGCAAAGATGAAAACTGGCACATAGAGACCTTAAAACGATTGCCATGGTGATTCTACTGTAGAAATGGAGGCAATAACGCTAAAAGCCTGACTGCTCATCACTGTCTTTGTTACTTGTTAAGGTTCAGGGTCTGGCTGCTGGGCTCGGGTCAAAATGCACTCAACTTTAACATCAATCTGAGTTTTTTGCCAGCTTTGCATTAGGACCCTGTCTGATACTTCTCAGCATATTCCATCTGTTTCTATCCTGCATGCAGTTTGCACTTCAGCAGTAACTATAAAAGTAATGCTGATCTCTCCAATGCTCAAAAGTTACGAACTTCAATGCCAAATCTCCTGCATGTGAACAGAAATTGGGAACAAAACACAAGTTTGTTTGTGCTTTTTTTTTGTCTTTCCATGTTCCCGGCATGCAGATAACTTAAGAACCTTTACAACCTGAGTAACAACATGATGTACAACAATCACTGAATTATGTACAGTAACTTGTTACATTACTGCATTACCCAACACTGTAGTAATCAGGTAGTTGACAACTTCTTTCTTTATTTAAAAAATCAGGACTTTGCAAAATGTCTGGCTGGCAACAAAGCTTTTATGTTGTTCAGCAATAACTGTGTCCTCACAGGTGTGCAAGTTACCTACCTGCACTACCAGCAGCCAGGTGCTGTCTACAGATTTCAGATCTCTTAATTAAACTTCGAGTTAAGTTTTTTGGTTTTGAATTTGTATAATTTTTGTAATTGTTCTTCTTAAAAAAATCATGTGTTTATATCAATGTGGACACCGGGACAAGCTGTGCATAAATGTGCAGATGCCGTTTCCTCCTTCATTATTCTATATTGTAAATATAAATCAATATAACAAAAAATGTTGTGAGTATTTTTGGTCCTACACTCCAGCCCTGCTTCCTCCTCTTTTCACTGTTGGTTTTTCCATTCACACTGTTTTAAATTCCCTTTTATAAAGTGCTGCGTAATCAGAGCTCTTAATTAAAATTTCTCTTTGTAATTCATGAATTATTCGAGCGGATTTGATTTCAGGTTTTTACTCCCTTTGCTTGTACGCTTGATAAGTTAAGACTTGTTACAAGTTTTGCACCCTAAAACCAAAACGAAGAAAAAAAGTGATAATGTGGAGAATGGTTTAAAATCGCTGTATAATTTTTCCACAGAGAGAGAGAAAAAAAAAAAGCCGGGTATAACCTAGTGTAGGATCTGTGTTGTGCAGAAGGGTGTAAGAGAGGAGAGGTTGCTCGACAGTCTCTTTACGATTATCTTGGCTGAGACTCGTACCTAATTAAGGTTTTATTAAGCTTCAGAAGTTGGCTGCAGTGGTGTGCTGCAAGGCATCACTGTCCTCTAAAGAGGCGTTTACCAGGCATGTTTATGCAAATACACATTTAAATGCACATTAAAAAGTCGGAGTTTAGCTGTTTAATCAGCCGTCACATTATTATTTTATTATTGTTTGGTTGATGATGCCAGCTGAAATATTAATGAGCTGGTTTAAAGGAAGCCAGCGAGAGGAGCACAGTAAAGTGCCTCTCTCAGCACTGAGGGAACCATGCTAGCAGTGGGAGGAAGAACTGCCTAATTAAATATAAATGGCCAATTACTCCACAGACTAGAGAGGCAATGGGACATTGTTCCACAAATGAACGTTATGAGTCAAGATGCTGCTTTATTGGTATTTATCAATTGTGAACCGTTAACATTAAATGACAGTTATATTGCAAGACAGAGAGGAAACAACCTGCATCAGAGAAGCTTCACGATTGGTGGAATAATGGTGCATTTAAATCCAAATTCTTACCTTGATCATGCACATAAACACAACCACAAAGGAGCCACAGATGCATAGAGAAAGAATGAGTGAAATGAAAAACAAAACAAAACAGACAACAGACAAAGGAGGAAATTCTTCCACAGATTTTCTACTTGAAAAGCATCATCAACAGTTTAGTGAAATGACAAAGAAACACTTTACAATTCACTGATCCAAAATCCACAGGATTTAATTAAGCTCAGATTTTCTGTCTTGTTCTTCAGACCTTGTGTTTGTGTTGGTCTCTTACCTTTGAAATCATCGTATATGATCCCAAACAACTGTTTGGCCTGGGGCTCTCCTGAGATCAAAAGTTTCAGCAGCCCTTGAGGGATGAAGCAATCTCTCTTTAAAAGTCAGCTCCAGATCATTCACTGTGCTATAGCCATCTACAGCACCATAGCTTCACACAGCAGGAGTATACCCTAAAGGTCAGTGTCAGTACTATAGAGGTGCTTATTGGAGGAGGTGGCAGGGATTCCCACTAGATCCTACCTTAAAAAAGGGGATTGCTTTGTTCTATAAAGCTGACAAAATCTTTAACTAGTGCAGTGTTTCTTCACTGGTCAGACAGCAGATTTTACAAGCATTTATATGCAGTAACGAAAGTACAGGTATGCCACACTTGGCTTCAAAATTTGATTTGATAGTTGTAGTATCTAAGTTGGACTGGCAATATGGTATAGCTGACTTTTACATGTAATTTTGTTGCATAAGTACAATGCAAAATGTAAAATCTTGTGGAATTGGTCCAACATAAATGCAATTGACTGGATACATTGACTGGATATATTCAGTATATATCAAGTATATTTCCTTATTGTTTAATAACTTGAAATTAAAAAAAACTTTCATTTTAGGTAATTTTTTAAAAAGCATATTTTCAGCTTTTAAGATTAATATCTGGTCCTGAAATACTGCCAATTAATTATAAACAAATGTGCACAACAGTTACACAATAAATGATCATATTCAAATTCGCATTATACCAGAGGCTAAAGACAAGCCACTAATCCCACCACAGTGCTGTAGTGAGACTGTGGTGAGACTTTGGTGGTCCAAAGTAAAGAAAGGACAAGGGCGATTTCATACACATTAATATAGAAATTTTAACAGATAACTGGGTAAACCTATGGTAAATATTGTATTAACAAATTTAAAGCTATGCAGAAAATTGGTGACAACCCTGTTTCAGTTACTAGAGGCAGAGAATAAAATCCACAACATTGCGACATATTTAGCAAATCTTGTGTCCAGGCAGGGACCGAATGAAACATTGCACATAATTTTATTTTCATATGTAGATAATGAAATCTGTTAGGGAGCTCAAATGAATAAAGTCATTACATTTCTTCCGTGCTGGCTTTTTATAACATTTTTATAAATTCAGGACGTTGTCCCCTGTTAATCTCATCACGATAAATTTGTCTGACCAGAGATGAATCACTGAGTGATTATTTCACATTTAAAATCCCACCTCGCCTTTTCCCTTTTTGCTTCTCCTCTTCTCTGTCTTCATCCTCCTCACGACCGACTACTTCCCATTCTGCTTTTTCAATACCATGGTGCGCTACAAATGAGCAACAACTCAGAAATCAATCTATATTGATGCTGCACAGATTATCTCAGGTTTTTTTGTAAAGAAACAGAGAGACTACAAAAATCAAAAAAAGATTTGTGGAAAAAGCCTTTGCTAATGCAGATTCCATTCATGCATTCTAATGTAATACGATATGTGTTCTTTCTGCATTATAATGTGTTGATCAGACAGAACACGACGATGTTTAAAATGTGGGAAAAACACAGAAACAGCATCTTCAGTGTGAAATTCATCTTCCTTTTCTACTCTGCCCATTTATTTCTGTGCCATCCTTTATGCTATTTGCTTTTTCTGTCCAGTCCTTCTGCATCATTCATTGTCTTAGATAAAAAAAATGATTTCAAAAAATGGCTCTGCTTTTGCTAACAGACTTAAATTTAGCCTTATGGTTCATGTTGACAGACAGGCCATCATGTAGCTGAAGACATATATTTAGTTATTTTTTCCAGTTTTCATTTTTCACCTTAGGCTGCCAAGGTTAAGTGATGGTGAAAGTTTCTTCTACTGCCTGCATCACAAGTAATATACTCTTTCTAGCTTGTGTAAGTCAACCGAACGTCAAAAGGGCTAAATGTCTTTTCAAATTTTATTTTGCTATGCTCCTTCTCTTGACCATGGTAAAATTACATTTTTGTTTTTGACCATGAGTTTTGCATAAATGTCCCTCAAATTTATGGGAGAGTGAAACGCCACAGTCATCAATGACACATCAAGAAAAAATTAGCTACATTTCATGATGAAATTCCTAGCACAACATATAGCATAGATAGCTTTCAGCTGTTGTTCATGTGAGGCTGGGGATTTGTGGTCACAAGTCTCATGTACATGTTTACTGTTCAAAAAATGTAAAGCAACACTTTTTAAACAGAGTGTAGACTCAGCTAGGTAAACTTCTGGGATATTGATCTGGTGAGTTAAGTAGCAGAGGGGGTTGTTAATCAGCTTCAGCTGTTTTGGTTATAATGAAATTAACAACAAGTTCACTAGAGGGGAAACACGGAGACAGCCCAGCAACACAGAAATGGTTTACAGGTGGAGATATTGACATCTTTTCCCTCCTTATCTTTTCTGTCTGTTTTCTCATTAGTTTTGCATTTGACTAGGTCAGTGTCACTACTGGTAGCATGAGGTGATAACTGGACCCTACAAAAGTTGCACAGGTAGCTGTTTGCTGTCTCCCAGTAAGAGGGGGGGGCATTACTCTAGGAGATAAGGGCCTAGCTGTAAGGCCCTTAAACCATCAGTAAGACTAGTATCTACGCCTTTATGCAAGGACTAGCAGGATGAGCATCGCCGGTGCCCTACAATATGACCCCCAGCAGAAACAGACGTCATGAGGGTGTCCGACATCATCTAGTGGACCCTGTTCTCACTGTCTGGCACAGTGGAGTCTGACAGGGATTTTCTCACAGAATTGCAGATTTGGCAATTCCACTGATAGCACCCCGCCCCTTTTACAGATAAGAGTAGGTTCACTCTGAGCACATGTGGAAAAACATGAAATGGTCTGGAGAAGCTGTGGAGAACGTTATACTCTGTAACATTGTTCAGCATGAGCGGTTTGGGGAGGAATATCCATGGAGTGACCCACAGACCTATACAGGACAGGCAATGGCATTCTGACTGCCAATCCTTCTCAGAGCCTACACTATTGTAGTGGGTCCTGGATTCCTCCTGGTGCACAACAATGTCCAAACTCATGCAGCCATAGAATGCAGACAGTTCCTAGAGGAGGAAGGAATTGATACCACTGACTGACCCCCACGTTCACCTGATCTAAATCCAATAAAACATCTCTGGGACATTATGTTATGTATCTGACGTCAGGGTGTCTTTGAATTCAGCCCAGTCCAGTCCATATCAGTATAGATATCCAGAATGATTTTTTCCCATTGACGTCTCACATGTTTTTAGTGTTCCCTTAACTTTTTGTGCAGTGCACATCACACATGTGGTTGACAGTCATATCAAAACCAAAAAAGGGATAAGAAAATAGCTCTTTCCTCAACTAAAAAAATACTAATTAAACAATGTCAATCTCTGTTCCTTTACTTGGTCCTACTGCAGTTTCTGTCATCTCAGTTAATATGACGCTGCCATTAGTTTGAATTTCGATACATTTCTTCTGTTTAAAGTAGCCCAATTTTTAATACTTTTCAGGTGATATTGTTAGCTTGTAAGAAAAGTTTTCTGCTGTACGTTTTATTATATAACTAACAAACTGATAACCATCAAATACCTTTTCCTTCTCTATGACTTTCTTCCCGAATGCCCGAGGTTGTTAATGTCATGTGCCCATGACTCTCATGAACATGTCCGGCAGACTTGGAAACAAGGAATGCATTGCATATTTCACTCACTAGCTACCAAAACATATCTACCACTATATCTAAATTATATACCTTGCCTGGGTGTATGCTCCTCGCCATGCTCAGATGAGGTTCTGTGGCCATGTGTGTGTCCCTCAGAGTTGTGCGAAACTGGCAAAATAATTGTTATCAACATTAGAAGCAAACATTTCTACAATTTCCAATATGCAGTAGCAGATTAGCTAAGGTTTCTTTATAGAGAAAGACTGTTAGTACATGTGTACTACACAAGGAACTATAACTGCAGTAAAACAATCCCAGTCACAGATACCTCTTCTTTCTGTATGCCTCTCTTCCTCCCTTCCATGTCCATGTGTTGTTATGTGGCCATGGGCCTCATGCACATGTCCATGAGACTTGTGGTGGTCTGAAACAGTAGTTGTTATTAACGCAAACACTTTAACAACTAAAGCTTGGGAACATTCGTCTCACATCTGAGACCCCATTTCTCTCTTTTGACATTAAAAAAAAAATGTAATTAAAGTTTATCTACTGCGTACTTCCATCACATGGGTGATCACTACCACTACCCCTATATCTAAAAAAGATATACCTTGTCTGTCTGTATGTTCCACCTCTCCATGCTCAGATGAAGCTTTGTGGCCATACATGTGTCTCCCAGAGTTGTGTGAGTCTGACAAAATAATTGCCATCGGTATTAGACAAAAACATTTCTGCTGTTTTCAGTATTCAGGGGAATTTTCTTCTAAGGGTTGCTATGCTTTATTTATGGAGAAAGATCATCTGACAGTACAGGTGTACAATAATATACACTCACCAGCCACTTCATTAGTTACACCCATTGAGTTGTTTGTTAATAATGGAAGTATCTGATCAGCCAATCACATGGCAGCAACTCTATATTTATTTAAACACATAGACATGATCAAAATGACCTGCTGGAATTCAAACCAAGCGTCAGAATGTGAAAGAAATTTAAGTGACTTTGAAAATGTTATGTTTGTGATGCCTGAGTATTTCAGAAACTGCTGGGATTTTGTCACACAATCATCTCTGGATTTTATGGAGAGAATCCAGAGAATGGTTCCAAAGAAAGACAAACTATCCAGAGAACAACAGTTCTCTGGGCTAAAATACATTGTTGGTGAGATCAGAGGAGAATGGCCAGACTGCCCTGGGCTAATAGGAACAGCATTAACTCAAATAACCACTTGTTAAAACCAAGGAAAGCAGAAAAGCTTTGAAAGCTTGAAACTGGTTGGCTTCAACAGTAGAAGACCACACAGCAATCAACCGTTGCAAGCTGAAAACAAGAAACTGAGGCTTGATTTTACAAGGGCCCACCAAAACTAGCCAACAGAAGTTTGGAAAAATGTTGCCTGGTCTGATGAGTCTTGATTTCTGCTGTAACGTTCACATGACAGAAACATGAAACCATCCATCCATCCTTCTTAACCAATGGTTTAGGCTGTTCAGCCTAATGGTATAGTGGATATTTTCTTGGCACACCTAGGGCTCCAACAGTTCCAAATGAGTACCATCCATGGACTTGACTATAGTGTACCTATCTTCTGATGGCTGCCTCCAGAAGGAAAACAGTGTCAAAAAGCTCAAATTATCTCTATCTGGTTTCTTGGTTGTGACAACACTGCACGGAAATGGCTTCCAAACTATCACGTCAATAAGAACTAACATCTCTGAGCACTTGGAAAAATTAATACAGTTCTGACAGCAAAATGGAGTTCAATCCAATACTTGCAATGTATACCTAACAAAGTGTCCAATGAGTGCACATTAAACTACTAAATACACTACTAATCATACCTAATATATTGGATACCTTTTCTTTCTGTATGTCCCCTTTCTTCCCTTCCATGTCTATGTTCAGATGAGGTTGTTATTTTGTGGCCATGAGTTTCATGCACATGTCCCTCAGGCTTGTTGTATCCATGTTCAGATGCTCTATGGCCATGAGCTTCTTCTACATGTCCCCCATGCACATGGCCCTCAGGCTTGTGGTGTCCATGTTCAGTTGTAGGTTTGTGGTCATGAGCTTCTACTACATGTCCAACATGCACATGTCTCTCAGGCTTGTGGTCTCCATGTTCAGATGCTCTATGGCCATGAGCTTGTTCTACATGTCCTCCATGGACATGCCCCTCAGGCTTGTGATGTCCATGTTCAGATGCTCTTTGGCCATGAGCTTCTTCTACATGTCCGCCATGCACATGTCCCTCAGGCTTGTGATGTTCATGTTCAGATGCAGGCCTTTGGCCATGAGCATCTTCTGCATGTCCTCCATGCACATGTCCCTCAGGCTTGTGGTCTCCATGTTCAGATGCTCTTTGGCCATGAGCTTCTTCTACATGTCTGCCATGCACATGCCCCTCAGGCTTGTGATGTCCATGTTCAGATGCAGGCCTTTGGCCATGAGCATCTTCTGCATGCCCTCCATGGACATGTCCCTCAGGCTTGTGATGTCCATGTTCAGATGCTCTTTGGCCATGAGCTTCTTCTACATGTCCGCCATGCACATGTCCCTCAGGCTTGTGATGTCCATGTTCAGATGCAGGCCTTTGGCCATGAGCATCTTCTGCATGTCCTCCATGCACATGTCCCTCAGGCTTGTGGTCTCCATGTTCAGATGCTCTTTGGCCATGAGCTTGTTCTACATGTCCGCCATGCACATGCCCCTCAGGCTTGTGATGTCCATGTTCAGATGCACTATGGCCATGAGCTTCTTCTACATGTCCTCCATGCACATGCCCCTCAGGCTTGTGAAATCCATGTTCAGATGCACTATGGCCATGGGCTTCTTCTACATGTCCCCCATGCACATGTCCCTCGGGCTTGTGGTCTCCATGTTCAGATGCTCTATGACCATGAGCTTCTTCTACATGTCCTCCATGCACATGCCCCTCAGGCTTGTGATGTCCATGTTCAGATGCTCTATGGCCATGAGCTTCTTCTACATGTCCACCATGTACATGTCCCTCAGGCTTGTGATGTCCATGTTCAGATGAAGATCTTTGTCCATCTGCTTCTTCTACATGTCCACCATGCACATGTCCCTCAGGCTTGTGATGCCCATGTTCAGATGCTCTATGGCCATGAGCTTCTTCTACATGTCCACCATGCACATGTCCCTCAGGCTTGTGATGTCCATGTTCAGATGCAGATCTTTGGCCATGTGCTTCTTCTGCATGTCCACCATGCACATGTCCCTCAGGCTTGTGGTCTCCATGTTCAGATGCTCTATGGCCATGAGCTTCTTCTACATGTCCTCCATGCACATGTCCCTCAGGCTTGTGATGTCCATGTTCAGATGTTGATCTGTGGCCATGGGCTTCTTCTACATGTCCACCATGCACATGTCCCTCAGGCTTGTGATGTCCATGTTCAGATGCAGATCTTTGGCCATGTGCTTCTTCTGCATGTCCACCATGCACATGTCCCTCAGGCTTGTGGTCTCCATGTTCAGATGCTCTATGGCCATGAGTTTCTTCTACATGTCCTCCATGCACATGTCCCTCAGGCTTGTGATGTCCATGTTCAGATGTTGATCTGTGGCCATGGGCTTCTTCTACATGTCCACCATGCACATGTCCCTCAGGCTTGTGGTCTCCATGTTCAGATGCTCTATGGCCATGGGCTTCTTCTACATGTCCTCCATGCACATGTCCATCAGGGTTGTGGGAGGCTTAAACACCACAACAATTAATAGTAGCTGGGAATTTCAAGTTGGGGGAACAGTCTAGCCATTGCTTAGCAAAAATATAATGCAGCAGAAGATTATTCATATGGTACCTGTAATTTCAGCTGTTCTGTGCTCAGATGGTATATTGTGGCTCTGGGCCTCATGTATGTGTTCCTCAGACTTGTGTTGGCCTGACAAAACACATTTATATAATCAGAAAAAATTTCTGATGTTTTTTTTCTAATATTCAGATAATATATTATATCTGAATATACGTTGGTATAATATATATAATATGTATAATAAATTCATAGTAAATTCAGCAGAATAGCTTAATTATCTTAACCTAATTGCTGTGAATCCAGCTGCTGAAACATCAAATTGAAATTGTTGTTCTGAATATGATCCTCCCAGTCCCAAATGCTTTCAGCTTTGCTTCCTACATGTTCCCACTAAATGTACTGTAAAGTGGATACACCTCCTTTTCTGATGCCCGTGCTCAAGTATGGCCACGAGTCCTGTTCAAGTGTTCCTCATGATGGTGGGAAACTGAAATGCCAATTTAGTTTGTTTTGTATTTTTTTTATGCTGTTATATTTAAAATTTAGCACTACATCTTAAATGAACCAATACACAATCTAACTGCTGAGACATTAAATTTAAATTATTTTTCTTAATACAGTCCTTCCAGGCCCCAATTTTTAGGAGGTTTTTGAATTTTAAAAAGAAACTTATTACTACTGTGTATTAAACTGAGAGACTTTCAGCTTTGCTTCCCACATGCTCCTCCTCCCCATGTCCATGTGATGTTTTATGACCATGAGTCCCACATTGGAGCTCAACATACTAACGGGAACTGGCAACCCACAATTGCCTTGAACAGAAGAAAAAAGCAAGTTGCCATATTTATTCTCAAGGTGACTTGAGTAGAAGAACAGAACAGCTTCGGTTCTTGATCGGGCTATTGGGTTTGATTTCAGAATAATAAAAACTATAATAAATAAATACAAATACTGCTACTAGTACTAAAATTAAGCTAAAATGCTATATTCAATCAAAAAAAAAAAACCCCTGCTACTACTAGATTTCAACAATACCTTTACCTTCAGGTTTTCTTTCCATATGCTCCTGCTGTCTGTGCTCAGATGAGGTTGTTGTTGTGTGACCGTGGGCCCCATGTACATGCCCCTCCAATGTGTGGGGGTCTGACACAACACAATCATTATTGTTAACAAGTTGTATTTCTTCTGTGTGCTGTGTTTCACCTGACACTACAACATAAAAGATAAAGTACCTGTTGTTTCAGGATGTATTACTTTATTCTCCTCGTGTCTCCATTCGTGCACATGCGAGGTTGTTCTGTGGCCATGAGTCTCGTGTGTGTGTTCTCCTGACACAATTTTCAGCCAGAACCAGAAAAAAATCTCATTGGGCAAACATTAATTTCTTCTGCTTTATTTATTAATAAAGCCCATGTTAAATCTATAAAGACTTTGTCTCCACTATGCTCTAAAAATACCTTTACTTTCACTCTCCTCCTCCTCCTTTCTTTCCACCCCATGCTCAGATGAGGTTGTTGGTTTGTGGCTGTGAATCTCGTGTACGTGTTCCACAAAATTGTGGGGAGCTGAAACACCACAATTGTCACTGACATAACAAGCCAAAACTGAGACACATTTCCATGTCTGGCTTCTGTAGTAAATAAATCGTGTTTTCATTTATCACCTGCATATTTCCTTACTCGCCTATGCCCTCTGCTATATAATTCTACAGTGCATTTGTTTAGCATGAGCAGGAAGAGTGCATTTGTATACCTTTCTCTTCAGCTTTTCTTTCTTCATGCCCGTCGCCATGCTCAGGTGAGGTTGTTGTTTTGTGGCCGTGAGTCTCACGTGTGTGCCCCTCAAACATGTGGGAAACTGTCACAAGACAGTCATGAATGTGTGTTTAAAAATAAAAATAAAAATGCATCTCTGCGGTTTTGCATCAGGACACTACAAGTTTACTACAGTTAGCTACAGAGTTGCCACTACAGTGCATATAGAACTGTCACCTTTCCGTTCTTCTCCTCGTTCTCGATGCACCACCTCATGTGAATTTTCACCGTGCTCAGATGACGCTGTTGTTTTGTGGCCGTGAGCGTCGTGTTCCTCAAATGCGTGGGGAACTGTCATACCACAGCTTTTATTCACAAATCACATCCCTCAAAAACCTCTATAACATGTTAGCATTTAACTGTAAAAGTTGCTTAAAAGAAGCTAAAAGTCTTCTGTTTATGATCTCCATTAAATGTATAGAAACCCTGTGTGCACACCAAATTGGATTCTGAACACTATGACATCATTTGGACCACTGTGCACAAAACGCAGTACCTTTGCTTTCTGCATGCTTCTCTTCCCCGTGCTGAGATTGGGTTGTGGATGCGTGTCCGTGAGTTTCCTGTACGAGCTCCTCAGACTTGTGAGAGACTGAAACACCACATATTTTTATCAACTTAACGGGAAGATGTGTAACACATGGCGAACGCTACTACTGTTATACACTTTAACTACAGCTCTGGCTTTCATGTATGTGTCCCTAAGACTGGTGGTGGTCTGAAACGCCACAGCTGTGATTGAAATAATGAGGAGAATTTATGATAAATACTCTGTCGTTTCCAATGTATTAGGGGACCTAGGGATTGCCAAGTTTAATTTAAGTCTACAGCACATCTGCACAACAAGTAAAGTAAGGTACATAAATCTACATATGCTGTAGATTTTCGTACTTTCCAACACTAGATACCTGTCTCTTTGGATTTTCTTTCTTCTTCCTCATCTTCCTCCTCCCTTCCTGCTCCGTGTTCAGACGAGGAAGTAGTTTTGTGGCCACGAATCTCATGTGAATGTTTTTCAGACTCGTGGGAGACTTAACACATCACAACCACGATTAACATAAGAAACAAAAATTTAAATACAGTTCTACTGTTTACAGTTTTTGTTTTTTGCTTTAAGTTACAAGTGCAATCTACTTACCATGCACACCACTAACTACACTGAGCTACTAACTACAGTCGCTACACTTCATACACAAGGGATACCTTTTCTTTCAGTTTCTCCTCCTGAATGCTCCTCCATTTTCTCCCCGTGCTCAAACAAAGATGTAGCTTTGTGGCCAGGAGTCTCATGCAGCTGTTCCTCTGACTTGTGGGTTTCTGACATAATCCAAAATATGTATTTGCAGAAAAAGCAACAATGCAAGATGTAGTTATTATTTTGATCTATTCCAAATTATCAAATTAACATACATAAAGAGTCACATCTTGATTCAGCCTGTTTCTCTGTTGCCTCTTAAAAGATGAAAGAACTAAAAGAAGAAATGAAGGCATCTGATTGCCCTCATTTAATTCCACCTGATGAACTTAAAAGTAATCTTCTGGATTTGGTTGGTTGGATTACCGGTTGGGTTACAGATTATATAAAAGGAAATATAGCTTTCTGGTCTGGAAAGTGAAGCCAACACAAGAATGGTGTCAAAACGTCAAGTTATCGACCACAAGAAAAATCTTCAAAATGGGACACAAATAAATAGAGTGACGTCTTCCTAACTATGTCCATCTTTTGAACTGTCCCAGTGTAAAATCAGCCTGAGTTAGTTTTCATTTACTTTTCCAATGGGATTAAGTCCACAGGACCTAATAAAAACACAGTCTTATCTTATCAATCTGTGAAACCTAATCTATATTTCACTTTTGAGAAATCCAACAAAGCTACTTAAATGTTCATTTTAACGACTTTCTTTTATAATTTAAATATAACTACCACACACAAGGTTTTTGTCTGGTTGACCTTTATCAGGTATATAGTTAATGTCCATACTTTCACACACACACACACACACGCACACACACACACACACACGCACACACACACACACACACACACGCACGCACATCCTCCTGAAATGTTTCAATCATCCAGTCAGAACTTAAAGTGTGATTAGCACATTTCACATGTATGTGCCATTAATCAGATTATTATTAAAAAAAACCCAAAGCATTAGACTGAAGCTAACCATAAATAACATCTATCCAACCCTTTTCTCGCCTGCACAGGAGAAAATATCACCAAAATAGCCTATACTCCTTAGAAACAACACCATGGCAAAGATCTTTCACAAATTTACACAGTTTTCCCCACATATTCAAATATATAAACCGATGAAGATGAAATACAAATATCAAGTAGTACAAATGACCTACGAACTCGTTCAAAAAGTGACTTCCTACTGAGTTTTAATTAACATGTTGCAGAAGTTTTCCGCCAATGCACCTGTCGTCTATGCTGGTGTGCAGGTATTTTTTTAGCTGATTGAAAGAGTTTCACACAATAATCGTCAGAAACCTACCAACATCACTTTTTATTGAATCAGCCTTCTATATTAAATCAAATGCAACCTAAATCTAAACATAATGTAACAAACATGTTCAATTAAATTCAGTTTTATTTATATAACTCGAAAGTACATTACAGTATTTGAATTATTTGAGCAAATTTAAGCTAGCGCTAGTTAATCTGTTTAATTGCATAATGCATTTGGGTTTAAATTGTGTTTCTTTTTAAGCCTAAAACCAAATAAATGTACTGGAGCCAACATTTTGGATAAGCTTAATGACAGCCTGTCAGCGAGAAGCGACATTTAGATATATTTCTGCTTCAGTTAAGAATCATGAGCTGTCACATTTCTATCACAAAACCGAACACTCAGAGAAATCGAGTAATCTACTCCACTTAGTTAAAGAAATACCCGTCTTTTCAAATATTCTCTCTGTTTCCTCCTCCTCTTCCTCCCTTTTCTGCCCATGCTCAGAGGACGTTTGTGTCTCATGGAAAGACTTGTGGGAGACTGGCACGCCGCAAACACAGTTACCTCACAGGATGCCCATTCTTGTTAAGCAATTTTACAGGCACCTATCCTCGACAACCTGAACAATAAGAGCTTTATAATTAGGCTGATACTGCAGTGGGTAAAGATTTCTGATATCGTCTGCCTGCATTCCCCTCTTCCTCCGAGACCTTGTTTTCCTCTTCTCTGCCTTTCTCTCTGTCAGATAGCGGATTGGCCCATCAGGGGCCTCAGCCCTGGGCTTGGGAAAAAGCTGTGAGAGTCAGAGAGGCTTGAGAAACTCCTTCATCACTACATTTTCACTCTGGGTGTGAAAGAAATGACATGCACTTCCTTTTATCTGAATGTCATGAAATGTTCTGACTGCTTTTGCACTCGTTCACTTTGTTCCCTCGCATAATGGAGGAGGATGATCCACCTCTGCTCTTGTTGTCTTTTTATCATATTAAACCAGAACTATGAATATTCATGAGATGCTATGGATATCTGAGCAAATTCTTCTTATGGGTGGATTTCCTCGGTTTTTAGATTTAACGTGCTCTCTGTTGCCACAGTCACACAAAACATCTCAAATCAATACCAGAGACACATTTCACTTTTGCTGCATTTATAATTGTCACTCGCTCCTGCTTTTCCTTTTTCGAGCATTTTCCTTTGTATATTCCGCTTTCCCAGAGGGCTTTATGCCATACCCAGAATCCTTTGCTTCAAGTTTTTAGGGCTAGAGAAGAGAGATGTAAAACTAGTTCAGTTTGTGGATCAAACCTCCTCCAGCTTACACCTTTTCCGTTAACTGCACCACAGAGTGGCACAGTTCAATAAATTAAAAAGAAATTATAATTTTTAAAAAATCCACACCAGATATGGTTAAAAATACAGATAGCCAATCCCATAATGTGACCACACCGTGCACGTCATTGAGGGACTAATGATCTCTAGACCGCTAGAGAATACAGTTCTCCTGCATGCCTCCATCTGTGTTCCCCCCCTTGAGGTGTTTTTCGTGCAAGCAATGTACGTCTCCAGTTGTTCTTGCCCAGAGAGAGGGGCATCCTGCAAGCGTCCCCCGCTCCCCTGCGGAGCATCCCCCTTCAGGCAATCTCCCGCCCACATCGCTCCTCCTCTTCATCCCTCCCTCTCCCAGGGCCTCCAGGGAGACAGGACGCCAGCAGCTGTTCTCAGAGCACCCGGGACCGTTTCACACAACTGGCACTGCGCCATCATTACATCTCATCATAGTAACCCCTGCCTACCTCTACTCATGTCCTACTCTGGCCCCACATCTGTCACAGCTGTGTGAGTGAGTGAGAGCGAGCGCACACACCGGCTGATGAACTCTCTTGTGGGAAAGCAGGATTCTGAATCACAGTTGTTTCAACTGGCTGATGTAGCACAGCGGTGAGCATAAACGCATTTAATCTCAGTAACCCGCGCAGCCTTGGGGGGGGCTAGGAGTGATCCGAACCATTCTTGGCATTAATCTCAATCAGCTCAGCTCGAACCATCTGACAGGAGACGCTGGCAGCCGGAGCCTTCGGTGTTCCCCCTTTGCTCCGCGCTGACTGAAAGAAGGGCATGTGTAAGAGTCAGTTGGGCTTAGTAAACCATGACAGTGATGGAGCTCTTCATTTGCTTCCTCACCGGCAGGTTGACGCTGTGCCAAAACCAGCAGAAAATGACCCCAAACGACACGGGATCGTTTTCATCTCGGCACTACGCACAATGCTTCCGGCAGTCTTTTTAAAGAAAAATGTGCTGCAGTGAGTTCACATAAATTTGGGCTCAGTCTCTGATCCTCTGATGCTCTGCGGTTCTCTCTGTGACTTTAAATGATGCAAAGACGATGTCGGCTGAACTAATCCAACTTTCTGTTTCTTTTTGTAGCCTCTCACACGCTCATTCACCCACATTAAGTGGATTTCACTGTCAGCACCTAAACTGAGCAAGGCTTCAGACATATGATATAATGCTGAGCCACGTTAAAGTGATGGTAGCTTGTGTATAAAAGCATGTTAGCCTGAAAATTGCCCATTTTAAAAGACTTTGACACCCTGTAAACCCCATCACGCTGGCTGTAAAACGATCTCATTCTAAATTAGATTTCTCTCATTTCTGTGAGCCTCCATTCTACTCTGTATCTACTGCTATCTATGTCTTACTGTGCCTTAGCTCTGAGCATTTATCCCCAGTTTTAACACAGCTCGTGTGATGGTGTGTCAGCAGATGGACATCGGGCTCCTCTGTGATTTTTTGTCGGTGGTGGCGATGATGTTGATCGACCGCTGAGCCATGTGCAGAGTTCTTCAGGACTAGATGCGACAGATGCGAGTGTTCGGGGATTGTTTCTGAAGGCGTAAACTCCTCTGGTGTCAGGGGAACTCTGCGCTGCTCTGGCAGAGAGGATGGTGATGGAGGGTGAACCTTTGTTGTAATATGAAGTGTGTCAGATTCTCCCGTGGGTATCAGTAGAGGCTTAGGCGCAGCGCTGGTGGGTAACACATTGTGTGTTAGCGGGGCTGAGCTCTCTGTAACTCGGGTTTCTGCTGGTGGAGCTCTGCTGTCTGTTGCATCAGTTGCATGAGGATGGAGAATGTAAATGCAATGAGGAATGTGCAGGCTATGGCATTAGCATAAGAGATGCTGCCTCAGATTGTTTATCCAAAGAAAGCCTAGCGCTCCCCCCCTTTTTTTTCCCTTCAAATGAGCACATATACGCGCACACACACTCACACACAAGTATGCGCACGTTCACACACGAATGGAAGTGAGAACCCGCAATGAAAGTGCGATTTCACACTGCTGAGACAGGCTAAACTCAAAAAGCTGTTCCACAAACCCTTTCTGTGCTGGAAATTGTGTCCTTTCTGGAAAACGCTGTGACTGCTAAAAGGTGTGACTATTGTTAATGCGGTTGTAAAATGAAATCACACAGTGTTTGTCAAAGTGTATTACGCCGTTTTCTTTGCACTTACATGGATGTGTCCGTATGTGTTTGCACACACTCAGCTTTGTCGTCAGACAAAAACAATGACAAATAATGGCAACGCTTATCTCTCACCTTCAAAACAGCTACAAATCAGTTGCTGGATCACTATAAATGTAACACAGCTGCACAGAGGTGCACCAGATTGCCACATAATCTAATTATACAAAACTGCATTGAAACCGCGGAAATGTCCGGGCTGATTGTCATGCTATTTTCCACTTAAGTGAATCATCAGTAAGCAGTTAATGAGAGAGAATAACTGAGTTGTAATACTAGCTGCGTGGTTCCTCTACACTTCACTTTATTGCATCGTTAATATATTTATTTTGCAGTTGGTTTATTTATAATAATTTAATTAAGACATATATTGTGTATGTTTCCATTGAGCCATCCATCCATTCATTTTCTCCGCTTATCCAGTTCAGGGTCATGTGGGGGGTGGGTGGGGATTGGAGCCTATCCCAGCTACCACGGGGCAAGAGGCGGATACACCCCTGGACAGGTCGCCAGTCTGTCTCTGGGCTTATTGTGTGTTTGTAGAATGTAATACCTGTAAATACAGGAAATTATGCAGGATTATTCCCCTTACAGATCCAGAACAGTCAGATACTTTAAATTTCCTGTATGATGAGAACAAGATCAAAGCTTCTTTGTAAGATGCTTGGTGAAAAGTACATCATAAAACTCATTTTACATTGGTGCAACAATGTAACAAATCTATTTCTGGAAGGACAGTAGGCTGTCCAGCTCCACAGAGAGGTTTGAAAGCAGAACCGGGAAAGGAATGGAGAAGAGGAATCTGGTAGGTTTTAAACTCGGGCTAGCAGTGGATTTTGAGTATGAGGTTTTTGAAAACTCTGAATCAGATGTAAAGGAAGGCATTTTAACCATCGCACTCATAGCTATCAATCCTAATATCACTCTACTGCAATCGAAACTAAAATACATTAAGTGAGTCTCACACTATGGCGCCTACCTTCACTTGTATTGAAATAATGGGGGGTTTAGAGAGCTGAAATGTGATTTTCCGACCCCAGAAACAGAGCTGTGGAATGTAATAGACTCTGTATATACAGAAAAAGGGTTAAAAATAAAAAAAGAAGTCTTTGTATCATTTCCAGCCATGCAACAGTGCCACCGCTCTCACACATAATGCATTGGCAGTCTAAGCTGATTCATTTTTAAATCCCTTAATATGAGCCTGTCTGTCTGCGCAAATGGACTCACTAACTGTCCCATGACACACTCTTCCATGCACACACCTCGCCTCATCGCGCGTGCTGAAGCGAGCATGTAGTGTCTGCTGGCGCGCACTGGCATTTTTATGCATTTGCATGTAATGAGATCATTTGTCACTTCAATTAATGTAGCCCGGGAAAAAAGTATAACAATAATTTTTAATGCCACCTGTCAGTCTTAGCATTCTCATCATTTATTACCGGAGTGTTAAACATTGATTTAGAGTCACACTAATGAATACATTGGGATTCATAGGCGGTTAACATTTTGCCCGAACACCTGACGGTAGCAGAGCGCATGGATGTTATTAATATGTCACATGATTTTCCAGACATGATCCAATCTCTCCGAGACCAAGGCCAAGTTCAATCTTTTCAAAAAATGCAAGTAATTCAGGAGAGTAATGCATCATCAGTGTGTGTGTGCGCACATATGTGACAGGTTTGCTTGTATGGCTCTTTTTCCGCCCAGAGGATCTGCTTTGGATAAACGATGAAGTCATGGGTCACGAGGGGTCATGCGTCTGGATAGGTAGATGTACGACAGGGTTTGGGGATTTTGGTTTCTCCCACCAGCCCTCCCCACTCACCAAACACCCATCTGTCCAGCTGACCAATAGGCAACGGGCTCATTGGATCAGAGCCTCTTGCCAATGCATTGCTAATCCTTATCTGAGCATGCTCACTGACTTAACTGGGGCAGAGGCACGACAAAGGCTGCGACTACTATAACATCCTGTCCAAGCATAAGCTGCTGTAATGTTTTTTAAAAGGTACATCTGCTCGGGAAGCACAGAACACATTAAAAATACAACTTATCATTGTTTGATTTTACATCAAAATCAATGAATAACTAAGCCTGGATTTTCATTTTTATATTCCTGGAAACGGTAATAGTATTGAAAATATTGTTTATATAACCGGCTTTTTATGTGGATATAAAAAAAAAAATCAAGCATTATAAGTGGCAAAAAGTTAAAGTATGTATTGTTACTTCTAACCTGGAGGTTTTAAAAAGGTTCTTAAGATACACTTAAATAAGATAAATGAAATAACAGTTTATGCTGTATTATTCAAGACTAATGGTGTTATTTGATCTAGATATTAAAATCAGGACCTTCAGTTACATGATATGATAAAACCTGTGTGTGTGTGTGTGTGTGTGTGTGTGTGTGTGTGCGCGCGCGCGCGTGTGCATCAGTGTGTGCATGTACAAACAGTAGTGGCGAACACTCTGTGAGAATGGAACCTAAGACCTGAGATCCCTGGGAGGTGAAGGAGGGGATGAAGATGATTTATGGGTTTTACTGAACTGCACCATATGCTCGCCATAAATCTAAACACACCTGCTCACAAACACACATTCACATGCACTTACACACATGCACACACGCACACACACACAGATAACAGAGGTTTGCTCACATCGGGGTCAGATTCAAGCCAAATACATTTCTCTAAAGCTGAGATTAAAAATAGGCAAGAATACAATTCTACAATAGGATGATCTTTCACGTTGGTCTACCAGAAGTGTAACAGAGCAGTGTTGTATATTTTTTTAATATTGCTGCATATTGTACATTTATATCTGGTATGTACAGATAGAAGTCAAGCAGAAACAACTTTTATGTATTAAAACTTGAGCCACTCCTCAGTTCTTGATATTCGGAACTTTTTCAGGATTGTTTTACATGGTGAATCACAAGCTGAAAGTATTTTTTTGCATTCATAATTCCATCATTATTGACAAGATCTTCAACACCTCTGACTTCACCGCAGCCCCAAACCATGACACAGCCTCCACCGTGTATTACATCACATTTTATGTTCTTGCAACAGGCTGCTACAAACAAAATCTGTAAAACAACACACTGATAACACTGGTTCAATCCCTCAGTTCAGTGTTTTTTTTTTAAATTGTAAAACATTTCTCCAATTGTTAATTCAGTATTTTGGGTTTTGTCTGATTAATGAAAGAAAAAGAATGAAGTAATTGATAATAAAAGAAGCTGTAGGTTGAGGCCCCATTGGGAATGCATTGTGTTGCTTTATTTTAGCATTATGACTAAATTTAAAAGTCTACGTGAGATATTCTGCAAAGTTTGTGTCCTTCAAACAGGACTTTAAAAGGCTCTCTGAGGGTTGTAGTCCTGTTTATGTAATGTTAAAGCTCCTGTCAGGCTCACCTAAATCAAAGCAAATGAGTGGGTTTTTTGAGTTCCTGTCGTCAGCCAAACAACAAAACTGCTGCGCTGTTCAAAACATGCTCTTAATGGATTTCCTTAAGACCAAAAAAAACTATCACAGCTCCTCCTACTTTCTAAGTGCTTTCCTGGTACTACATGAGAGGTTTGTTGCTTACCAAAATAGCAGGATTTAATTTAGTATGAAAGCAAGCCACGCTTTACAGGCCACTTTACCGTACAGTATATCGAGGCCACTGACCAAAATGTTGACATCTATCTCGGACTGCTCAAAAATCATTCAATCTGAATGAATAAACTCTGAATGACCTTGATGACCTTGCTCTCAAGATAAGACAACCAGCTTTTAACATTACCATTAGAGACAGGCCGAGCATTAACACCACAGAGGCACGTTGCTCATCAGAACTGCTTCTGCATCATATTGAGGACATATTGAAAAAGTATAAACCATCAACTTTCAATCTACCTATTCCTAATCTACTTTGTCGCACCTTCCTGAAGGCCTCCAAGTGGTTTGTGGGTAACAGCGGGGGGCCGTTCAGCTTCAGAGATGGTTGTGGTTGTTTCCACGTCGCCCTCGGCCCCGCCCTCACCTTCAGTTTCACCCTTAGCTTCAACTCCAGCTTTCACCTCTGTCCCGTCATCAGCTTTGGGAGCGGTAAACGTCCTAGATGAAGTTCCTGTTGTGGCTATTTGGCAACAAGTACAGATCTCCATTAATAAACAGAAGCTAAATGTGTGGGTAGGCTGAAACTGGAAAACCGAACCCGTAATCATCCCATTAGCTAGAATCATTATTTTCTTTGATAAATAACACCAATTTTTTTCTTTTCATTCTCTAAATAACCACACAGTTGTGTCTAACTGTCAGAGGAGACCATTTAAAAAAGAAGGCTTCTGCAGTGCAGTCCAATTGCTCAGTCTATCCATGCATCAGCCTTTACTGTTGGGCCATGTGGAGAAAAGCCCAGTGCTGTCAGGGTTGATGTTGCCACTTTGCCGATCGTTTCTGTCTAACAGCTCGGAGGCTGCGAGTCTCTCCACAGAGAGAATCCCTAATCAAATTCCCTTTTATTCCTGCCTCCCCACGCTCCTCACCCGGAATCACACTGCATTACAACACACTAACATATGCCCACATCCTTCTCTCCCTTTTCGTTCTCTCTCTCCCTCGCTCAGCTCCCTTTTCTGCTCCATCCACCCGCCGTTCCCTCACTCAGCCCTCTCTCATCGCCCCTTTTCTTCAATCCATCAACAGAAGTGTCTTTAGTCTAAATAAAAAAAAAAAACAGCAGAACTGTGGAAGAAATCCTCCTGTGCAGGTTAGTGTGATGTGTTGGGATGAAAGGACATGGGCGACAGAGAGGCCTATTAATAATGAAGCACGCAGGGCCTGAGCTGCAGCAAGTGAGGAGAGGAGATGCAGAGGGGGGGAAGAGGAATGACTGAGTCGAGAGCCAGCTGAACATCACAAAGAGAGAGAGCAGGGTGGGGTTTAGGAGATCCAGATGGCGAGGTGTGGGGTTAAAACAATGCAACAAAAAGGGGACAGAGACGAGACAGGGAGAGAAGCAGAGTGGAATAGCACTTCTTCTGCTTCGCTTTGCATTATTACTTACTAGAACCAGAGGGGGAACCAGCAATTGTACCTGAAAGAGAATAAGAAAAGGGAAGAGGATATGAGATGAGAGCTTGTTTATTTATGCATTCAGTTTGCCTAAAGACTTGACTCTGCCTCATTCATCAGACTCAGGTGGCAGAGAGAGCTAAAGAGCTGCTCTGCAAAAATAAAGGCTTGTTTTGGACTACCTCTCAAAGTCCTGAAGTAATTACTGAACCCGCCTCCTTCATTCTTCCTAATTTTATCTTGCTGCTCTCTCTCTAATCCCCATATTCACGGGCGCTCATCACATATGGATGCTTTAAGAGAGCGCTACCACTTTGGTACACTTGCATCAAAACTTCTGCCTCTCTTGCATATTTTTTTTCTCCCCGAGATTGTACAAACAGTTAGCCTAGCCCGAGCATGCATAATGCAATCTGTAGAGGCTCTTTCGTGAGCCGTGGCCGTTTTGTGTAGCATTTCGACGGAGCGAGCTGCAAACATTTGAATTTTTAAAATTCCACTAATGGGATCCAGTTTAAAAAAAAAGGAAAAAATGGGCGATGGGCTCGGGAGTTGCGTCGGTACCATTAGAACTGGGTCGGCAATGTCAGGTGGATTTAAAACAAAAGGCTAACAATAGAGCCATTCCCTGCAGTGTGTTTGTGTGTGTGTGAGTGCATATGCACAAGTACAGGTGTGCAGTTGCGGGTTTCTGTGTGCATCTCTCGTGCTCCTAAGTGTCTCAGTGTCTGTTTGGAAGGAGAAAGGCTAGGGAGGGGCTGCCCTAGATTATTATTTTATCATATCTAGCTACTGTAGCTGGCTATACTCTGAGAGGATTTCCTCCTCACACACTCCCACGTCATGACACGGCTCTGATGTGCTCTCTGCACAGAGGTGACAACAACTCAGCCTCTTCACCCTTTTCTTTCTTTTCCAGCCTGCTTTCATGCAGGACGTCAGAGTGATAGAAAACCTCTTTCATAAGTCGGCAACGATGTTTATATTCATTCAAGACAAAATGTGTCATGTTCCATCACTTTTGTAAAAAGTAGTCTTACAGTTGTGCAGCTCTATTATAATGAAGAAGGCTGATAAGTGTTATTAAAAAGAGTCAGTGATGTTATTTCTAACTTACACGTGTTGGGGGTTCCGTTGGGTGCCGGCAGGTAGGAACCTGCTTTCCAGGACTTGGCTTTGAAGCCCTTCTTGCAGCGCTGGCAGTCCTGGCCTGTGGTGTTGTGTTCACACTGGCACTGGAGGTTCCCGCCATCCTCATCTGGCAGGCACTGGGAGGCGTGGAGGTTACACTTACACCTTAAACAGAAATAGAACGGACACCCGTAAGACAAAATGTTCATGCGATGTGTGAGAGCTGACTGTGTATAAAGTTGTAATCACACCCAGGTTACAGTCACAGTGTTAATCATACTCTGTATTAAAGGAACATTTTTCATGTTCACCAAAGTGCAGCTGTGGACTGCTGAGTTCTCTGTGCACAGACACGCCGCACACTTCTTGTTCTTGTGTTTAATTGTTTAGCGAATACTCTAAATTACAGCATGCACGTCACAAAGAGTCAACTAAGTGTGGCCTCGCCGGCGCACTAGCAAACGAGACGAGCAGAATCATAGTTAAAAAATCGCGATGCCCTTGAGACTTGTCACTGTGATAGGTTTATTACTTAACTCTGTTTTTGCTCTCAAATGTATTCAGTGCTTTCTCAGAAAGTACTGGCAGAACTTCAGCGCCCATTTCTATTTTGATGCTTGCTGGTAAAGTTTGTACAGTTGCCAGTCCATCTGATTCTGTTTTTTTGTATTTTACTGGCAGCTGTACTCACACTGACTGTCTAAAGTGACAGCAATGAATTAAACTGCTTAAAAAAAACCTTGCCGGGTAACAAAAGTCCCAACTGAGTCAAAAACACTTAATTCATCAGTTTGTCAGATGATAGAAAATAAATCAGCAGCTATTTTGATAATCTTCTCAGAACATTATTTCAAATTTTTTGGGTGCAAGAAGTCATACGTGAGGTTTTTCTTTTAATCACATATAATATTAAACTAAATATATTTGGCTTGTGGGGGAACTTAAAAAGGTCGATCTGTACTCCTGGAAATTTTATTAGCCCTTTGTCACACATTGTACAATATTTAGTACTACCACTTTACAGGACATCTGAGCATTAATATGATTATAATAGCCAGTAGTATCATAGTATATGAAATGGAGAAGTAACTGAGAGTAGAACACATGAGATATGAGTAATAAGTACTCATATGATTTTTTTTTACATTTTATTTATTTGACTCATGATTTTTTTTTCACATTTAAACATATCAATGAACAGTGATCGTAGTAGTATTTTTAATATGTTGGTAACAATGGGATAATCTGCCAGCACATCAGTGTAATAGCTGGATCAAATTAACTAATCCCTTTTTAAAAATTTTGTGATTACTCTCAGTATAAAAGTATCAGACGTCTCAATCACACTAACAGGATAAGCACTAAAACAGACAGAAGAAAATGATATGAAAATGATAACAAAACAAAATAGCAGTGACTGTGTATGTTGGAACAGGGTAAAGGTCCTTTACCATAATAATAACATGAAATCAAATAGAAACTGGTAGCATTTAGCAGCCCTCAGTCATCAGAACTTTTACTGAACTTTACAAGGGTCTTCAGGTAGCAAACACACAAATCACAACAACAAACATAACATTTTTTACTGTATTTTCTTGAAACAAGGGAGCCCTGTATGGAACATAATGCCTGAAGGTATTTCAGTATTAATTACCGGTGATATAGTGTTAGAGCACACCTAGATAAAATACAGATCACCTCAGTTAAGGACCCCCGTGCACCACACCTGATATCTGCACAAAACCGCTGCCAGGCAATTTAAAAAATGAACAAACAAACAAAGAAAAAAGCAGTGGGACTGTACTGCTATTTAAATGAATTCCAGTACAGAGTGATGCATCACTGATGGTAATCTGATATGCAGCAGTAGTCTGTAGCCAGTAGTCTGACATGGATCACTGGTGCATATCAAACTACTGGTGAGACCTAGGGTAGGCTGAATGTTAGTATGGCATCTATGTGGATTTATTTTATTGTTACTAATATTTTCATTGGGAATTTGAACATTATTTACAATTTTAATGTTATTTAGAAGTTATTTGGAGTGTGTGGATCTTCACTTCATGACATCATTCGTGTTAGTAATGGCCCCTTTATATTAGACTGCTAATAGCCCATGACTTTTGTAAAATGAACATATAGTATCCCCTTTGCTTGCACTCATGAAAGCATTTTATCAAATGTATGTTACCATATTTTTAATATCTTTCGAAACATATTGTAAAGATATTACTACGCTGCGATCATTACACAAATTATTACTGCAAATATTAATATATAACTATAGTAACAGTGGAATCAGCTGATTAGTTTAATCATAAAATTAATTAAAATCAAAAACAATGACTGAATTCAGTTTAATTCAATGTTATTTGCAACAACATTTGTTTACAATACTAGAAAGAAAAACCCAACGATGAGACAACTCCCTATGAGCAAGCACTTTGTGACAGTGGGAAGGAAAAACTCCCTTTAACAGGAAGAAACCTCAGACTCTGGGAAGAGCAGCCATCTGCCACAGCTGAAGTCAAACTGGGAGCTGGTTCCATAAAACACAGCTAAAGGCTCTAAGAACCACAAGCAAGCCTGCAGTCCGAGAGTGGCGTACTCTATTTGAGTGATATGGTACTATGAGATCTGCATAGTGTAATGCTATCAGTTTATTTATTTGTGAGTCAAAGTATATGTTAATGTTGTTTTTCCCTTCTCAAATCCCCCCAACTAAGTCTGGACTTTAAAGAGAAAATAAATCAGAGTACACTGAAGGTGCCACAACTGTTGATAATCTATTTATCCACTTGCTTTCTGACACCGTCATTTCTGAGCAAATTATTGTTTGCAATTAGTGCCGGTGAAATTCAAGCATCTGAGCGTAGGTGCTTCTGTGGTTGTGTGTGTGTGTGTGTGCACCTTTGGGCAATTGACCTCAGCAGAGGACAGGGCCCAGGTGGGCTGATCCAGAGGCTGAAGTTCTGCCAAAAAAAGGAAATAAGGATCTTAAGGACACTCGGCAGCTACGACTTTAAATTACAGCCTTTTCCAGATGAGCGACTGGACTCCAATCTAGTTTGTTCCACTGGAGTGAACACCTATCCGTCTGCATCAAATATTCAAAGAATGGCCTCTGTATTCTGACGAGATGACTACTTCAATCTTCCTTTTGCATCCATTTTCTTTTTTTTGGGGGGGGGGGGGGGTAACTTTCAAAAATATGACAGGGACAGAATTATGATGACTGAAACTTAAAATGGAAAGAAATTGAGACAGTTGATCTGCACCATGAGTCTTACACAGAGTCGCGCAGATTACCTCAGTTTCTCTCCGATCACTGGAGGAGTTGACAGGATGTGCCACAGAGAATCCATCCACCAACAAGGCCTTGTTTACTGCCTGCTTCCTGAAGGACACGAGCTGTCCACTTAGCAAAGACGGAAATTGAACATCTCTTTTTCATGGAGAGAACGGTGCGTGCGCGAGAGCAAACGTGTTTCAAATGAGACGAGTGTGTGCGTGCGCGTTTGTGTGTGTGTTTCTGCTTCGTGTGATGCATTTGTCTGCGAGCGTCGATGACAGACAACAGATCAGAGAAGCTGAGGCGCGGTGACTAATGCCGGCACTGAGTGACTGACAGCGCCGAACATATCACTACTTCTCATCTCCTGTATCTTCAGTGATAAATCTCATCTGTCTCATCTTGAAAATGTAAGTGGGCTGAGTCCAAAACCTAGAAGCTGGAGATTAAACACAATGCTGAGGAAGAGCGAGCGGTTTCTAGGTATGCTGCTGTGCATTTTCAGGCTCACGGGCTTCATACCATCAGAAATGGCCTTCTTTCTGTCACTTAGCTGGAGAGCACAAATCCTAAAACCTGTGTGTTTGTGTGGGTCTGTGTTTCGAGTTGTGAAATATCACTTGCTTTCTCATCTTAACAAAATTCTCTGTTAATTAACTCGCGTTCAGGAAGCCTCAGAGTCTCACAGGCTGAAACTTTTTCTCGGACGCTTCATCTCCTTGACCTCCTTTTCTGACTCCTTCCACACAGGACAACCCAGGAAGACTCAGAGTACATCTAGCCTTGCACTCTTTCCGCATGAATGATGTTGACACTCTTGACTTTTCAAGTGCAGTGTTCCTGTAGCTCTGTCTCTCTTTCGGATGACAGCTTGCACTGGGATTTTTCCCGATCCCTGTCTCCAGTCCCCCCGCACACAAATAATACATGGGCACAATCATATGTTAATGTGCAAGATGTCTGCCTTCGCTGCAAAGTCATCAAAGTGGGAGAATCAGCTCTGAGCTGAAGGAAGTTAAGATGGGACAGCTGGATCCATCACAACAGTCTATTTGCTTGGAGTGGGAGAGACAGGGGAGATGAAATTAGAGAAGGTGAGCAGAGGAGGAGAGTGGGAAGGGCAAGAGAAAGCAGGGTGATAAGAGTGTCTAGGAACAGGGGAAAAATAAAGAATGCAAATGAATTCCGGTCTATACAAGAAACCATACATTTAATTAGCTGCTATGATATCTAAGGATATTTTGCCTTAAAGGTAGTCTTGGTTTCTTTGATGCTTATGTGATCCCTTGCATGTTTGTTCTTCTCTCACACACATGCATGGACACGAGTGACATAATGCATATTTCTGCCAATAATTTTACACAACTCTGCTGACCTACATGAGGCCATAATGCACCAGTTAGGCAGCAGTGTGCCAGCTAAAGCAGAAAGTAGACGACTGCTTACTAATGAACATGAACAAACACAGACTTTTTTTTGGACTTCTCTTGTGTTTGGTGAGAATACAGGATATAAACAAAATTGGTGTTATGTTAAGTGAAGTTCACTGACCGCTGCAGGATGTGAACACACCGTGAGCAGAAAATGTATTGCCCAACAAACCATGGGCTGTGTGACACTGTTTTTAGTTAAGAAAATGCTTGATGAACTAGCTGTGACTTCTTCTGCACCACCTGAATTGCATGATGCACTAGCTTTCCAAATTAGCATGCTTTGATTCCTGCAAATTGGTGCTTTACAGTTCGAATTGTGAGTGACAAAGTCATCCAATTTATATACATTAAGCTCTGCAGTATAAAATAATTACAGCAGAGTTTAAGCTTTTGATTCATATATGTCCACTTATTTGTCCAGACTTTCCCTTTTATAAATATATCTCCAAAGTTCCAAATAACACAACCTAACTACATCCTGGCCATGAAAACAGGAAATGAAAATCTATTTAGTTGGATTTAAACTTATTTGGTAGAATTGCGGATATTAAATATCAGCTAATGTCATATCATGGGAGCGATCTACATACACTCCATTAACCTACACTACCATGGGGCAATACCTGGACCCTACAGAGGTTGCACATGTTGTCCAACACCTCCGGGATGGCATGTGTGCCATTGCCAGCTGTGTCTCCCAGCACAGAGAATGGAGGAGATTCTGGAGAGCTGGACAGGACCGTAGAAGGTCATTAAGCCATCAGCAAGACCACTATCTGCGCTTTTGTGTAAGGATAAACAGGATGAGCACTGCCAGAGCTACAAAATGACCAGCAGGGAATGTCTCTGACCAAACAATCAAAGGCAGACTTCATGATGTTGCCTGAGGGATGTCCTCAGCAGGGTCTGGAGAAGACCAACAGTCTTCTCATTAGGACCATGCCCTGACATTGTCAGACATGCATACGAGCACGTGGGGGCTGTACAAACTATAACATCTCGTAAAATGGACTAACCTGCCGCATCAGTGGGTTGCTAATTTTCATTTCCATCAAACGACGTGGCATCCTTTGGTTCCTAACACATTACCCAGTCCATATCAGTGTCGATATCCAACATGTTTCTTTTCCCATTGAGATCTGATGTGCCTTTAATTTTTTTGAGCAGGGTATTTTCAGGTTACCCTGAAACAATTTTCAGACATATTGCAGATTGGTGGTTATTATAGGGCATATAATTATTATATCTCTCTATGTGCATCTGTGTCCAGCCCTGCCTGACTTTGTCTTTGTCCAGTCTCCCTGCAGCGTGTCTGTCTGAAGTCATGTCGGCCATGTGTATTTAATGATATGAAGACTGCCTGTTTTAGACAGCAGAGACGCAGCAATTAGGGGAATAAATAAGACGAAAGATAAACAAACATCAAGGGGGAGTCATGTGGTGGCAGAGCCTGAGAAAGCAGCTGGAAGCAGCAGTTAATGGGGCTTTATCTGTCTCTTTACTGTAGTTGAAGCATATTCCTCTATTCCTCTCTAGGGACACCGCTATCACTCCCTCTCTCCTATTTTCTGTTTTGCACTCTTCTCCCACTGTATCTGTTGCTACCCCCCCCCCCCCCCCCCACCCAAAAAAACCCCATCTCCTCCACCCTTTCCTTTGGCTCTTGATCTCTGTTTTCCCATTTTATCCTCCATCTCTTTCCCCCTTCTGTCAGTTTACGTATGTTCCCCTTTTAGCCAGTCGCATCAGTGTTCACCGAAGAGTGCATTGACTAAATTGGGTTGCGGACATGTGTTTGAGAGGAGTGGGTTGAGGAGAAAATAGAGGGGATTTAGACCATGTGGGGGGTTGAGCAGTCAGTACAGCAGGGAGTAGGGCAGTTGTGTCAAAGCCCTGACAGTCAGCTTGCCTCTCCGACTACAGCGGTGAGAGTTGGAGGAGGAGTAGAGGGAGGGTCTGCATTGACGTGCTCTAACCTGTGATGACAGACCGCATTGATGCGGCTCTGACCCAGCAGGAGGACTCCCTCCTTCTCCACTCTCTGTTCGATCAACCGTCACTGAGAAGGCCCACTCGACACTTGCAACTATTCCCTCTCTGGAAACCGGAAAACTCACAACTGGCTAAACAACCTGCTGTAGTAATAGTAGAGAGAGAGGCTAATAGGCATTGTGTGTCAGGGCCTGTTTGCCAGAGACAGAAAGCCCTAACATCCAGAGAGACCTGAATCATATTAAGATAATGACAAAACTGACTGCTTTATGAATCTGTTTATTTATATACCGCACTGGAATGAGGTAGATGGATATACATAATGTGTGGCTGTATTAAGTATTATAATAAATTACATTTGTATTATGATTGTGGTTCTAGCTAAATTGCAGAAAGAAAAACATGTTTCAGTAACCTCAAGCAAGTGTTTTATGGCTGTGCCCATAAAACGGTGTAATTATACTACGTGGTACACTTATGCTACTGTTCAAACTGTGTTTGTATTGCAGTGTTGGATATTTTGGCATCCAACAAATGAAACACATTTTCAGTGAACTGATAGATTTAGTTTGCAGCTCGCCAGATTTCCTCATTATGTTGATTAAAAAGTGTAATCCTGATATTACATAAACACAATTTCTGTGACAGGGCTGATAAAAGAGGCAGAGAAGTGCACTACAATCATAACGAATGCAATAGTCCAGCAGTTTGTCTACAATGCCAGATTTTTTTACAGATTTGATTCAGTTTCTGTGGTTTTGAGCTCGTAGTTTGGTCCAGAAACTTTTTGTAATTTAGATTTTGTCAATTGTGTCTAAATCTTTGACCTTCTCTGTGCAGAATGATGCATATTTGATGGGTTTGAGTCTACAAATTGTTTTTCCTGTGCCCCTTGAATCAGAGTTCAAAACATGTTCTGAATATATATTTTTTTGTTAGATCACAAATAGTTTGGAAGATTGATTGGATTGAGTATAAAAACGGAAGAGTGAAGGGCATCTTCTGTCCAACTTAAAAATTAAAGAAAAACAATGAAATCATTGAAATGTTAATTTATAGGCAGAGTAAATAGATGTACCTTCAAAATTTAACTGGCTAATAAAGTAGTAAATTCATAGCACATCACACATTTTTTTAGTTCTCTAAACCAGCGGTCCCCAACCTTTTTTGCGCCACGGACCGGTTTGTGCCTGACATTATCTCACGGACCGGCCTTTAAGGTGTCGCGGATAAATACAACAAAATAAAACTAGTACCGGTACCGAAAAAAAGAAGATTTATTCATAACACACGCGAAAAAACCCAGGAAAACTGAGTTAACGATAAAAACGATAACAAAATAACGCTGAAAACCGATAAAAACCCTGAAAACCATACATTTCACACCTGAGCCTCAACTCTCGTGGCCTGGTACCAAACGACTCATGGACCGGTACCGGTCCGAGGCCCGGGGGTTGGGGACCGCTGCTCTAAACAGTTCTTATCATGATCACGTGCATAAAAGTGCGCTTTTTCTAAACTGTTTGCATTCACACGGGCAGATAAGGGCAGTATTTTCACTTGTTTTCTGTGTTACAGTTTGTTAAGTTATTCAGTGGTTCAGGTATTCATTTCCTGTTACATTTTCAAGCCTTCTGTCCCTTGTATCTTGTCTCTAGTGTTACTTCCTTTTGGTTGTTTTCTTGATTGTACTCAGCTGTGTTTAGCTCTAAATACCAATGACTTTGTGGAAGTAACACATACACGTCGTATACATCCTTCCCTTGGCTAGATGATGACAGCTGCAGGAAAGTCCTACGGCACAGTGCATCCCAAGCATACGAGGAAGCAACCGAGCATGAAGTGGGAGTTCCATGAAGCGTAGATCATTGATCAACAGCACGCCTTATTGGCTTCTGCTGAAGTCTTTATCACCACGTCCCCTCCCACTTCCTCCCCTGCCTCGGCTTGTAAATTCAGAGCAGCTAATTGGACATGACTGCGTTTATGTTCCAGCTTCATAAATTTCTTTCTCTGAAGGGAGAGGATCGATTTTCCTCGAGTGCAACCTTCCGTAGCAGCACGAGCTTCTTCAAACGTTCCCTCTCCTCTCTACCACACCTCATCTTTTTTTTCACTCCCGCTCAGCTATCCATCCATCCACTCACGTGTACTCCCACTCTCGCTCCAGACTAAACAGGTAATCTATAACTGACCACCCCTGCTATTGGATGGTGAGCAGGAATTACAGTTTGCCTCTTTTCACAACCACAGCAGTTCTTTCACATGTTTTCTCTCAGTCCCTCCCACTCTTTCACATTAATAGCAGAGCTGATGACATCTTTTTAAACAAATCATTCCTCCGAAGCACTTTATCGGTCATTATCTAATGTAAACTGTTGACAGCAAAAAAACCACAGATGCTTTAGATATATTTTCGGAATCAATCCTTCCTTCCCTGCCTTCCATTTTTTCAGTTTGAACTTTCTGTTTTGTTCTTGGGTTTTTTTTGTAGAAAGGTTTTTAAAAAGAACATCTACTCGAACAAGGGGAAGGCCTCGGGAACTATGTGTTTATGGGCTACCATTCTTTGTAACACACACACACACACGCACACACGCACACACAAACACACATGCACCACTTGCTAAATATGTTCACTGTTGAGAGGTCACTGCATGTTTTTGGCACTGGGAAAAAACTGAAGTGAACAGTCCGGCAAAAAGACACTTTAAATTATTCAAAGGAATGACCTTGGTTGTCTTTGCAATCCACACCCTGTGTGAATTTGTACACTGTGTGTTTGTGTGTGTTTCTACAGTGGAGTGTTTTGGGACGTGTGACCTCCCTGGTGCGTTTTTGGGGTGATTCATTATTTTAGCACAGTTTGCTCTAAATTAAAAAAAAAACCAAGTGATTATGCACTAGACAGTGGTTGCTTGGGAATAGGCCTGCATGTAAATTATTAACACAGCATACAGTAAATGGCTATTGCTAGCATCCCTAGCTGGTGCTCGGACCTGAGAGCAGCCCTGCAGTTGGTCAGGTTTGGCCATGTAAAGTACAGCAGTCTAACTCCAGCTCCATTTGAGGTACCTGCTCTCTGAAGTATGTACTATATGCACAGCATCAAACATCTAAATAATGGAGCCTTAGCACATCCTGTTCTCCAGTCGGGACCTCAGAGGACTTTTCTCCAGAGCACAGCAGAGGCTGCCAGGAGTGACAGAGATATACATTGGAACAATTCAGGTTCCAATGTTTACCCTTTTAGCTGGCCTTTCACTCTGCAGAGGTAATTAATATGCTGCTTTTTATTTCCTTTGCTGTTTCCTGTGATACTTTATGATGTCACAATTTGTAAATAACTTTCTTACTCAGTTAAACACTGAATATATAACTTGCTTTAAGAGTTGGTTCCAGGAGGAGATTGTCTGGTTTCTTAAAATTTGTGGTCTGTAAGAAAATCATTTATGCTGCCAATGTTCAGTTCCCCTCTTTAACATGCAGTTTGCTTTAATGGGCATGTAAGCAATACTCATTATACTGTACATCTATAACCTGTACAGGCTCTTAGTTGTTACCCTGGCAACCCCCTGTAATCGTTTCGAGTTTTTGATTTTGCATATTAGAAAAAAAAAAGTGTTAGTAAAGCGCAGGAGCAGGGTCCCCATGGAGCTTCTATAAGTGGGATGTAGATATCCAGGGGAAGGATATGGAGTAAAGAGCAAGTGAGGAAACAAATTAAATTTGCTGATGCTGGTGTGCTGGTTTTTCTTCTTCTTCTTCTTCTTTTTCAAAATTTCATTTAAATTAAACTTTAGCCCTTTTTTTGTTAACGAATGAAGAAAATTGTGTGGTGAAGAGAAAAGAAGATAAGATGGTTTTTCTTGCTGTATTCATAATCATATCTGGCATTTTTGACACCTTCATGTTTTGTCTGCCTCCGCCCTAAATACATCAGTCATTCACCAGGCATCAAATACTGCCACTTTGTCAAATCTGCCAGCGTCTTGCAGATGTTTTCATAGGTGCTGGTATCATGACACACCTTGAAACCTTACAATGGCAACCCCTAGATAAATCTATCTCCTAACACATCTGACATCAGATTTAAATGCACTGGTATACGTGAGCTTCCTTTCAGTCATGTAGGGTTAATGTTGTGGACAGAAATGTCTTAACTCAGCAACAGTCTTTTCCTAAACCTCACAAAGCACCCGAACAAGAGAAAACAAAAGCAGAATCAGAAGTGAACCAAAGTTTTAAAATGCAAAGCTCCCAACAGGAACTGCAGTGTCCTGGCTGATGAAGTTGTCACTCCACTGCCACCCCTTACACTGCTTAATTGAATTCAGTTCAGTTCAATTTCTACAACACCAAATCACAAGAGGAGTCGCCTTAAGGCCTTTTATATAATAATAGAGGGGAAACCTCAACAATCAACCAAGGACTTGGCGACAGCGGAAAGGAAAAACTCCCTTTTAACAGAAAGCCGTGACCAGTTGGGCCAGTGTGTGACGGCACTGATGAAAAGGAAAACCTTGTGTTTTTTAGTGCAGCGCCATGGGACGTGTGACCGAACAGTAAAGCCTGACACACTGAGATGGGAACCATCAACCAACCGTGCTGACTGATCAACCCCTTTAGACAATGAATCCAAATTCCAAATTCCTTTAATTTTAAATATGTTTATATTGTCTATTCTGTAAAATAGTCAGATGTCTATTCATATTAATGTACAGAATTCACCTGCTTGCTGCTACTACTGCACATTCACCCAATGTATATACTATATATATATATAATGTTCTTCCTGCTGAGTAGAATCTTGGATTTTTTGATTCTGCGTCAAAAACAATTAGAAAACCTCTCATGCAGCCTGAAACTGTCATTCATTCCTTTACGTGCTTTAGTTACAGTTAAACTAATCTCTGTGTTTACTATAGAGACAGAAATGAGAAAAGCCCCACATCGGCGTTTTTACTTTCTTTTTTGTTTTGTTTGGTCGTCTCTACATGATTCTGATGAAAAGCTATTGCACTATAAATAACATATGCTGATTGTTATCACCCATGAATAGATGCACCCTCAAAAGTCAGTGACCACTGTGATGGGTGACCCTTATTAATTCATACACGCAAGACATATTTTACTGGCATTTGGCACTTGGCAGGTGGTAATTTAAGAGCCTGCATGCCAGCATTGTAATATTCATGATGCATGATGCAGCATGAATGATGCAGGCTGGCTGACACTGTCGTACTGAGGCAGACATGTCACTGCATCTTAAGCCCTCTTTCACTAAAGAGAGAGTCCAGCCTTTTGCTCCAGCCGGCCCCCGGTTGTCTTGAGCTCGCGGTGTGACTGTGCTGGATATTAGAGTGCAGCCTCCCTGCAGAGTCCTTACTGCTGCTGAATGTGTTTTAATGAACACTACAGCAAAGTAACACCTGGGGAGAGAGGAAATTGGGTGTGAGTTGGAGGGATGGAGTCGTTATACATCCTCCTTTATTTAAGATATAAACAAGGAAGATGACCTAATAGATGAAGGGAGGCAGCTGGGTGTGTGTACGTTTGTGGGGAGGCAGGGGGGAGTGATGAAGAAACAGAAACTCCGGGACAATATGCAAGGTTCTTCCTGTTGTGTGGTCCCCCGCAGAGTCCTGAAACCCCCAAGGGCAAAATAGATCTTTGCAGGATCTTTAAGTTGTTTTTTAGGCTTTTTAAGGTGTTGCGTATATCACAAAACTCAGCATATGTGGATCTCTTCTCTCTGATGGCATATACCCGCTGTATGAACTTGAAACTTGAACCATGAATGCACTTACAAATCTGTTTTCAGAAATAAGCATTGTGCAAACACATTTGCAAACCTACACCCGCAGGCTTTTACCCGTGTTTAGCCACTCATCTAATTACTTTACTATACATGCTTTCTTTTTGTTAGGTGCATGTCCTTTCATTTAAGCAAAAAAAAAAAACTAGTTTGCAAAAAGTCTCCCAAAAGTCACTAAAACCTGAACATGTGCATTCACACCAGATGCAAACATACACGCACGAATGCAAACAGTTTTTGTATTACAGCGCAATTTGTGTTTCTGTGCGTGCGTGTGTGTGCATATGTGTTAAAGTCTAATTCCGGTGAGACCGTAGAGGGGAGAATGCCTGGGGAAGAGGAGCTGAGCTGGGATCATCCAGAGGACAAGGGTTAATATAATTATCCTGCTAAAACCTTGAGACTGAAAGAACATCATTAGTCATAGCAAGAGGAGAGCTACCCAAGCCGCAGGCCAGAGGAGATGAGGAGAGAGGAACAGAGGAGGAGAAAGGGGAAATAGGAAAGCAGAGCTTCAAAACCCCACCAGTGCAGTTAGCAAGACAATTAGCACAAAGAGTAAAACTTGGGGGTCCTTGTTAAAAAAAGAAGAAGAAAGGACAGTGTTTAATAGCACTCTAAGCAGTGGCTGAAACTGTGTCGCTTATTCAGTAATTGTTATATTCTGCTTAATAATCTCTCTATAAATGAATTACTGGAGGAAAAAATGAATTGAATGAAATTACAGTCATATTTAAACTATATACATAATGATGCTCTTTTGAGGCAAATTCTCAGCATAATTTTGCAATAAATGGAATGAACTCTGCTTTAAGGAGGTTTAACATGGAGGCGTTTTTATCGAAGGGCACAGTATTTTCTCTTCATAAGCATAATAAAGACCTCAAAGATTCACTTGGAGCAGGTGAATTCACTGATCAGTCCTCCTCTTGTCACTTCAGGTGAAATATGTGAGGATGATGGGCATAACTTGTGTGGTGGGGGTGACTTTGTATGAAATATAGAAAGGGATGGGGAGCAGCGTACAAACTCCAGGGGAGCCCGCGTGGGTTGTCTTAATAAGACCCAAGCACCCCTGAAAACATGATTTGTTAAAGTTCGGGGAGAAGGAGTCACGTTTGCTGTTACAACTCTTTCAACAAACAACGACTCTTTGACCGACCTTGCAACTCTCCATGAGTTTGTAGCACTGAAAGATGCACAGGTGACTTGTTCCTATTATTAATGCAAAAAAAAAAAAAAGAAACCTCCACCCTAAACCCTACTGGCGAAGTTAGGGTTTTGCTAGCCCACTGTATGTAGCCAAATGACAGAAACTGGGTTGTTTATGAACACATAACATAACAGAATGATATATATGGGTGGCGATAATCACCAGAAAACTTTCAATTCAATTTGTTATATACAGGCCCAAATCCCAATAGTAGTCTCTAAAGGTGCTTTATATTGTAAAGATGCTACAATAATACAGGGAAAACCCCAACAATCAGACAATTCCCTGTCAGGAAGAATTTGGTAACAGTGGGGAGGAAAAACTCTCTTTTAACAGGAAATAACTTATAGCAAAACCAGGCTTAGGGAGGGGAGTCATCTGCCACGACCGGTTGGGTGTGAGCGGAGGGGGACGGATTATAAGACTCTGTGGAAGAGAGCCAGAAATGAATGCATACACTTCCTACAATCATTATAATAAGATTCTTATTAATAGAGATAATGATTAGAAATAAACAATATCAAGTGCTTTATGAATGCTGTACATTTTTCTAGCCACGCAAAAAAGTGGCATGATTTTTTTTTAATGCTTGAAAAATAAAGCATGGCTGTCAATTACAACAATTGTCTAATCTATTACTTTAATCTTTTACAATGTAATCTGTTAAATGTTGCGTTTAAACTTTAAGCATATATTTAGTCATGACTAATTGGCTTGGCTTTAAGCATAAATCAGTTCTGTTCTTACCAAGTCTTGCTTCTCAGGCTGTTATTTACTTATTTATCCGTGGGTACATAGAGTACAGGTTACCCCATTTGCCGAGCACGTGAAAGATTCCTTAACTGAGATTGGTAAGACTCCTTGGTACTGTTGCGTCAGGAAGACAATTTGGTGTAAAACTTTTGGCCAAATCGAGAGAGTAGCTGAAAGAAGCTTGTGTTTATTTGTCACTTTTAGTACAAATTGCATTAATTAACCCTAATACACTATGCAGCACATATATCTTTGTTAATATTCTCTCATTTATTTTTGGAGACTTAATATCAGATTGCTGGTTAGCTGAGAAACACAAAAGTACACAGCCAACTAAACTGACGTTATGATTAATAATTTAGCTTTTTCATAATGTGATAAATGAAAAAAAAGGTGTTAATTCTTTATTCTTTGTGTATTTAGCAGCTAATTAAAACTTACAAGGTATATATGAGAAACTGGTCAGTAAACTGAGCTTTTTACTAAACTGTACTCCTTCACTACCATAGCAGGAAGTTGCAGCAAGTTCTTGACCTTGAAAAGCACAGTTGACAGAACAATATCTTGTTATAGAGTTTTTGGCTGGGCTACATCAGCAGATAAAGATGAGTCTTCAGCAGATGACAAAAAAGTCAGAAAAGTGCTGAGAATTATTGAGAAGGCAAAAACTTGCAGACTGCAGTACAGCTGAAAGGTCCAGAGGTAGTGGTTTAGAGCCATTTCAGGTCTATTTCTATACAATGGATTTCCCCAAACCCTGCAATAGACAACCTGTCCAGCATGTGTGTCCCCTCCTTTCAGCCTGTAACAACTGAGACCGGCTCCATCCTCCCCTGGAGACCCTGAACTGAATAAGCAATTAAGAAAATGAATGGATGTTCTCACTTAATCACTTAATGTGATCAACAGTATTGGCCTGACGGTTGTGGAAGGTGTTAATTATCATTAATAGCTGTAACAACTCAATATTTTTCTTATTCTCTAGTCTCTTTTTTTCTGCTGCCTTGTTTTGCTGGTTTGAAAACTTTGAGACTCCGCGGCACATGATGGGACGATGCTGCTGTAAGAGCGAAAGTCTCCGACATCAAACGGCGGCTGATCACAGTGTGAGCCGTTGTGTTCCTCGCAGACAAACACACATTGTCTCTCACGTTGAGGCGCCAGTTGACGAGTTGTTTACCTGTCTACATGTTAGTAATGACAGACGCCTTCCAGGAGCGAAGACGCTGTGTGCTTTTGAGCACGCCACGCCTGTAATAATGCGATGCTAATTAATGTGGCCGACTAAGAACAAGCCATCTTTCCAAGGACACCCTCCCTCTACCTCATGTTCTCCCACTTACAATTCCCAGCATGCTTTTCAGCTTTAAAGCACGCTTGCGGTATCAAGAGATTCCCCTCTCACCAGATGCTGGGTAGGGCGTGATGCTGGCGCATGGTGGGGAGTATTCTTTATTGTATTTGTGAATTTAAAAGGATGGTTTTGGGATGCGTTCGCGAGCGCAGGGGAGGGGGTTTAAGAAGAAAAGAGAAATCAATCGAAGAGGGCGGGGATTAAAGAAAAAAAATTAATCTGTGAAACAAAAAAAAAAGACATGGAATAAAGGGAAAACAGGCAAAATCGCTGACTATAACTTTCTTCCCTTTGGTGGGGAAATAAACTGTGATTATCAAATCAGTTACAACCATTGTGTCATAAATCATCGCATATGAGGGGAGCAATGACACATTCCTCATTCCGGTCCCTCAGCTTTCTGCATGCCTTTCTTTTCTGGGGGAGTGCTCATGAATGATTTAAAAAGTGATCCGTTTCGGAGCCTCGGCTGCCTCGGAGGGAGATAACTCTGAGGGGAGGAGTCTGGGCGAAGGAAGGGTGGCCCACGCATGAAGGTTCCCCAAACATACGAGCCACCACCTTTATGTTCTCCTCATCGCACATCAAGCACAGACTGTGTATTTCATTCATGAAGGGTGGTGAAAGGTGGCAGTATTCAAGCACAAAGCAGTTTTCCTCATCAAACAGAATAAATGCGGAAGTTTTCAACTGTAGTTGGAAAATGCGGCGAGTATGTGGCGAGACTGTGACACTATGCGAGACTATGATGTGCACCGCGGCGGTGGCTGTGTGTGAACTGGAGAATAATATTTACAGAGCATCGCGCCTCGCATCATTCATCACAAAATCACACACCCCAGCTAGTCCCATGAAACTAGGAGTTAATCCATCATCTGCCTCCCTCTTTTCTCCCTCTCCCCTCTCCCCCACCTGATCCAGGCTTATACCTCCCATCCTCTCACCTTCACTCTTGCAAAGGACACGAAAGGAAACTTTGGTGTGATTCAAAAATAGCGTGACAGTCTCCAAAGTCAAAGTCACCCTTGGAAGATAATCAAGACATGAAAAAGACCGGAGGCTCCAAAAAAGACAGAGCAGAGCAGAGGCATCTGCTCTCCGGTGAGGGAAACGGACACACGCTGAGGCCTCCGAGATCTCCCGCTACCTGCCCCGTCATCCTCATTCATGTTTCTACTACAACGATAGAGCTTTGTAACAATTGGATTAAGCACTGAGAGCCTTTCGGGGTCTAATTAGTCCTTCCTGTAGGATGGAGTGCGACTGCAGGGTTACTTAATCAGGGTTACTTAAGTATCGTGACTTCCAGGTTTTAATGAGTTACAACTTCTTAGCATTGTAATTCACGTCACTGTCAGAGCTCCTAAAAAAACAACAATAAAAAATTAAATTAAAACAACTTTTCTTTGAAGCAGTCCTCCATAAAATGCAATTTTATTAAAAAAAAAACATAAAAACAACATTTAAATTTTCTATCAATAAAAAGAGCTGCAGTCTGTTGTATTCAAAGGTACCAAAGAGAAATTAAAGTGGGGTGTTAAAGTGACAGATTAACTGATTTTAAGGTTTAATGGATGGAGAAGTGCTCTTTATTGTTAATTAATGTTTTTGTTCATTCTGCAACCCCTCAGATATTATACAATCCTCCGAGGAAAGGAAGCCCAGATAGGAGCCTCTGCTCCAGACAGCGCGGACTCGTTCACAATGCGTGTTGCCCATGTCGTGTTTCGTTTTAGGTTTTGCGGTGTTATTTAATTAGATTAAATTAAAATGTCTTCATAAAGAATCTAAAGATTTGGCACCAGAAATGTTCCCCCTTCACGTCACTGACTGATGGCATTAACACACTAGCTGCCCGTGGATATCCTATCAGTACAATAGAAACCTGTCAGTGCAAAGTGTAAACACACACACACTGATTTTGAATGTTGGATTCTGGTAGAATCAGCACGTTTCCTTGTAGGTGATGAATAGCGTACCTAACGAGGCGCAATAAAATAATTTACATTAAAAAAACTAACGTTCCTAAAAAAAAAGTCTTTAAATTTCCTCTATTTTTTTCTCAAAGTTGAAACACATCTCATTATAGATAATATTCATGACTACAGCATTTTACTTAACAGAAGTAAAGCCATTTGTTGGAGAATTACAAAGGACTTCTGCTGCAACGGCTGTTTTGATAAAACCACAAAAGAAGAAGATGTACGAGTACATGAAAGAATTCACACAAAACTCCTTTTACTGCTCTTTCCCTCGGCAACATGTTAACAAACACCAGGAAAGTTTTCTGTGCCAGCTTGTTCCAGTCTGTGAGGAGATGGAGAGCTTAAACCTCTCAGCACATTAGCTCTGTCAGCATGGGGCCGGCACTGAGACAAACACAAACACACGACGGATAAATGAGTCGAGCAGACATGAAACGACATGACCGTGTAAAAACACTCTGAATATCATTAGCATTCATGTGGCTTGTTTCCTGCCCGGTCAGCTCTTAACTCATTTTCACTATTGGAGAATAATTAGTTGTTGGTAAAAGATGGGCCTTTCAGACAAGACTGGGCCTACCAGCTGTAATTAGTGTTTAAAGCCCAGAGAATGTTCTTTGTGTTCCTCTGCCTGCAGATGTATTTCCAGTGGTATTGATATTAATACTCTTTACATATTTTAGCTGCCCAAGGGCCTCCTTATTTGAGATGAAAGGCTGTTAATATATTGCTAATTATTAAACAATTAGTAGTTGACAGTATTTGACAAAATGATGTTTCAAACTTTGGCCTTTGTCTAGTCTATTACTTTTTTGTGTTAAAATGAATATAATAAATAATAATGAACATGCAGCCTCTGCAATCGCCACCAGGGGGCAACTTCTCTGGTTGCAGAAACAAGTTTGTCTATGAGGAAATTACACCTCTACTCCCTTGATTTATTAGTTCAATAAACATTTCCCAGATTACTTTTTGGTCCCAACTGCAAGTTTATTGCAATTCTTTTTTTTTTTTAATAATATGATGTTTATTTGTAAATAATGACCAGTAACACAGGGTAAGCATTAACACATAGCTGCCTTGTGGCTGTGGACTCACTAAACTGTATAAGTGTGGAGTTTCCCTTTGTTTCCCAGGTGGATTTACCTCTCACTGAGACCCACTATCTGACTAGGTGATGTCATAGTGGCTAAGGTCATCTTTTGGATACAGTCTATGACTGTGACACGTCTCCCCTCACCATTTGTTCTGTAGTTTGCAGAAGCCTATAGATTTAAATACTGATTGAATAAAAATGATAGAGGTGTCAGTGATGGGTTTATTTTACAAACACTGATACAAATTATGTGCACACAAATATTTAAAATCTGAATTTATATCCCCAGCTGCATACCAGGATCGTTAATGTTTTCTAGAAACATAATCAGTGCTGTAATGTACCTGCGCAAATCGCACCCATTACTCAGCTCACTGACAATGAGAAGTAAGAGACACTCAGACTACTTGGCTTCTCTTAAATGTCATCTTCTTCCATAAGCCAATCAAATCAAATTGAGAAGTTAGGCAGAAGCGAACTCGACGCTGCAGCGATTATGAGCGAGGGGAGAGAAGCGCTGCAGACTCCGTCTATCTCCTCATCCTGCTCCATCTCCTCCTCTCTGTCTTGGCCCCTAATCCACTTAGTTGCCTCTTTCCTGAGCTTAGAGCCTTTCCCTTATTCCATTATAAAGACCCACTGTACGACCTGCTGCTTATTTCATTAAAAAGGCCCTATCCATGACCCTATGTCTAATCCATAATGTAGACTACGGGCCAGGCACGGCCTGCTATAGTCCACGCCACGTTCCAGCTGACAGATGGAACACCGGGAACAGGAATGGAGAGAAGGAGGCCCAATGAATGAGGGAGAATTTGAGAGCTCCGCTTATGAGTGAAGCTTCCCGGTGAATGTGATTTCAATGATGTAAATGATGATAGAGCTGAGGCTGTGCTACTCTGCCTTTGATGGTTGGAGATGGCTTTCACATGGCCCATCAATGATATGGAAATGGCCAGATCTGGGGTTTGAATATAGCCTGTAAAATGAACATACAGCCCAGGGCTTTTAAAACCCCAAACACCTTGGCTTAGAGTTTCAATTGTAGTCAGTACTTTTGCTCATTACAGTTAACCTTGGGAGAACTTTGCAACACAAAGTGAGTGACGCTGAATCCTATGATAATATTCTATCAACCCGATCCAATTTAACTTTCCCCACGCTGCCTCTGTTTGACCTTCTCTCCACTCTGCCCACTTCAAAACCCCCCACCACACCTCTGGCTGTCCTCTACCCCAGATGCCCTCTCGCCGCTCGCCCGAGATCCGGTTTGCTGAGTGTTTTCATCGCGTCCACAAATCTAAATTTACAACCTCACTCTCATCAAATCCAACTTGCCTGCGTTTGCACTTAATGGCCTATCAGGTTACCTATTTATTGATAAAGCAGCAACATTTGCCCCTACCCTCCCCCAAGTACCTGACTTCCCGCATACCTGTGCCAGCTTTTTAGAGCCTGACCAGTCACTCTGACAATGCAGCGTCAGATAAAAGGGAAACGCTTTCCACAGAGGTAACATCTTACACCGTTTGATGGGAAAACAGCTTGCTCTGCTGTCTCTGTCCGCGGTCAGTTTGGGTTTTTAAAAAGAGTTAACCAATAATAATTACTTTTAACTGGGTTCAGTCAGAGAGCCACAGCTAGAGGCCCGGGGACATACAATACGGTCAGGAAGTGACTACAAGCCTCTCTCCATCGATAACACCAGCATATCTCATTACTGCTGCGACCTGTGGTACACTGCCACTCGGGCTTGATCATATAAAACCCATTTCAGCGCGCTGTCCCCGGCGGAGCTCCAGCGGAGTGGAATATTCATTATTCAAATTTTAAGCATTGGAAATCCTAATATGTTACTAAGGCCAGATGAGATGAGATGGAATGGCTTAGCCTTTTGTCCAGGGAACATTGACTAATCGTCTCGCTCCCCTAAAATCAATTTCCCAGCCGTAAGCATCAGACACTCCTGATTGTACTGTACTGTTGAGGACCCCCCACCACTATCACCTAATACTCCTCCTGGCTGCCCAGAATAACTTATTGATTACTGATTATGTTACGGGAGGTGTGGGTGGCCAGGGCGGAAGACGGACTGGCCTCAGTCATCTCCACAGAGCTAAATTTGGCTCCTCTGTCACCAGATCCAACACACGCTGACACTATCACCAGCTGCCACTGGCCCGGCTCTGAGGATGAGGAGAGAAGTTAAGAGACGTACACAAAGAGAAATTTCCCCCGAGCTAACAGTGTAGGTGTAGCTGTTTCAAGCAGAGTGGCACAGCGGGGATTTCATGTGTGATGATGAATTCTTAGATGCTGCGCACTTGTAGGCCACTAAATAAAGAGTTTGCTCGAATATATCAAAGCCAGAAATGGTTGATTGTTACATTTTTGGAGTTTGGTTGCGGTTCTGGTTTGGCGAGGGACTGTTGCAGCCAGGGGTCGATCCCTTGCTCTCTCTGATGCTATGCTGAGCCTGAAAAGTAGCTGTGATCAATACCTGCAGGCCCTTTCACCACTGCCAGAGGGCTGTTTGTGTTTGTGTGCGTGTGCTGTGTCAGCATCCACTCAGGACTTTATCAGACATCCCACCCCCCACCCCCATACCTTGACTCAACACACACACACACACACATGCACACACGCACAAACACACAAACACGCACACACAAAGGCCCCATCGGTCAACGCCTCACTCAAACAGTAGCTCATTTTCACTTTCCCCATCTCACTCTCAACCCCTGTCTGCTTCTCTCTCTCTCTCTCTCTCACACACACACACACACACACACACACACACACACGCACACACACACACAAATTATGCCTTCTTCTTCTGAGTCCATGCCATCCCAACAAGGATGTTAAATACCATTCAAATGTCAGCCTGCTGTATTGATTGGAATAATAATTCTGGAAGAATTCTGAAAGGCAGGAAAGATGGCTTGTTGATGCTAAGCAGCAGCATGACGGCCCGGGCATCGTTCACTGTCACAAAGTTGCCATGTAAGGGTTCCCGGCTCCTCTGGCAGAATGTGGATGGCGGTTTACGTTCGACCACCGAGGCCACGTGTTTCTGTCATTAATCATTGTCTTCACAGGCCAGTGACAGCCAGACCAGGACTCAGGCTGAGAGAGAGTATGTGTGGAGGTGTGGGGGTTGGTGGGGGGGTATCATTTGAAATGCCCTCAGATCACAGTAGCTGTGTGTGAAAGTGTGTGGCTGAATGTCAGAACAGAGGGTACATTCACTGGCAGGTGAACATACCTTATCTGTCATGTCTGAGTGCTGGAAAAGTAATACTGAACTACAAGCATAAATATGATCAGTTCCATATTGGATCTGGTCTGCAAAGATTCACTAATCTCATATTAAACAGTGTACGCATGTAAAATTAACACTTTCACTTTCATAGCTGGTGCTGGATGTTGCATTCTGTGGCTGCAGTGCCAGTCAATTCTGTATCAGCTACCCTGAAAAACTGGTCTATCGGTCCAAGCGGCTTCTCTCCAAGCCGTTGACTGTACTCTGCCAAATAGTGTGAGTACAGAGAAACATCCCACTATATCGTCAACGACTGCAAGCGTACAGTGTTTTTTTTTTTAAAGTTAAACAGAGTGCTGACTGTTCTGCAGAGAAATGTTCTAGTTGATCGTTACTGTGATGCATACAGAAGGCTCCAGTTAAAATTTTCATACATAAGATCAATATTTTGAACTAATTAACCTCGCCATTCTGAATCAAGACCTTCATTATTTTGGTCGAGTTGTGTGAATGTAATGTCAATGTGTCCGAACAATCAATGTCAAAAAATACGCCTCTCACTTAAAAATTTTCAAATTTCCACTGAAATTAATAAAAACGAAACATTTTCACCAACAACGAAACTCAAACACAGAAATCATTCTCAAAGCTAAAAAACTGAAACTAAACCTTTAACTTTCATACTTTGTGGCTGAATTGCTGCGGTTCCTAAACATGTTAACTTTGCAATAATACCACCCACTCTTGATTGTTGAACATCTAGAAAGAAATTTCACAAACTTATTTGCAGCAATGGTGGGATCCTATTACACTATGGCACTTGAATTCACAGCGCTCTTTAGAACAACTCATTCTTTCACAAATGCTTGTAAAGGCAGAATACATGGCTAAGTGCTTCATTTCGTATACCTATAGCAACTGGACTGAAAACATCCAAAGTTTACAGACAACATACAGCTTATAAAGCAATAATTAATAAATAAAAAATCAAGCAAATACAATAACATTCCCAGCAAGAATCATTTCTAGCTTCTTGTACCAAAACAAATGATGTAACATCTTCATTGAATAAGTTTATATTTCTAGTTTTAGTTACTTAAAAAAATACAAAGCTACATTCAAGATTTGATAAAAGATTCAGTGGCATTTAATTTGATATATGATTCAGATTTAACATAGTGCTTTGGACCCTTACCAAGTTATATGAAATGGAAAACTGTTACTGATGTAATTGAACTGTTGTGGTTTTGCTTTGGTATTTAATATTTCGATTGGCGACTATGTAAGCCATTGTCAAAATGGTTTTCAATTAAAACAAAATTTAATTTTATTTAAATTATGATATCAATATTTTGCAGCTTACCTTTAGTCATTGCTAGCTACTTCTAGCTACTTCTAAGAAGAGTAGCTAGCATACATAAAACATGTCTTCCCTGATGGGTTTGATTGTTGCTGGCTGTTGAACACAGGATTTTGAACACATTTCTCATTAGCAACTGGAGGTTGCCAGGTGTTTGCTGACTGGTCTAGGCCTTTAATGTGTTTTAAAGAAATTTAGCAGCTGAGCATCTTTGAGATTTCTGCTCCTATCCTCAAACATTTATTTGTGCCCTTGACAAAATCCTTTAACCCTTGTTAAGCTATTCTTACTAAGAGTAATGTTTGATTTTAAAAAGGATGCTGGTATTTTATCAAGATATTATAACTGGATAAACCAAATAAAATGGCTCCCATTTTATAAATATATAAATCTGAGTTTTAATACTTTGCAAATGTTCCTCTTAGTGAACTTCAGTTTAACACATATGTTTTTAATAGTTTTATTTTATTTTTTTTTAATTTATTTATTTTTTTGTCCTGTACGGCATTCTTAATAGTTTCATGTATTGTATTCACTTTTTACATTCAAAGGTGTGAATTTGTGTCAAGATGTAGTCAAAAGTGGCTCTCACCTGGCAGGTACCTCGATGTTGGAGATGGCGTAGAAGTACTTGAGTAGGTTGTCTCTCTGGACATAGGTACCTCCGAGGGCAGGCCTGAGCAGCCTCAACCTAAGGTTGGTGAAGGTGAAGAAGTCCTTCAGTCCCTTCATACTTTCCATTCGGGCGTACAGGTTGTCCATGTTCTGTAGCCGAGGTCCAGCAAACACAGCAAATCGTGCCCGCACCTCAAACTTCACATTCTTTTCACCCTTGGAGCCAACCCAGCGCGAGTACTGCTCAGTGCAGATGACCCGTGTGATGTTAGCAGGTGAGAGATCGCGCACTTGTTTGGGTGGCATGTTGAATGCATCCAGACAGTCGTCGGCATAGAACTGGTAGGGCTGCCAGGAGCGTCCGTGGTCCATGGACTTATCCAGAGCCATGATCGTAGGGCGGCCATATTCAAAGGAGATCTGGATATCGTCTGTGAGCTCCAGACTCTTGTTCCAAGACATGGTGACATTGGCCAGCAGGGGCAGTGGGTGGTTTCGCCATGTTACTGTCTGCCAGTAGGTAATTAGGCCGTTGCGCTCATTGTCCTGCATCAGCTGAGGAGGGTGGGCAAGGTCTGGATTTAAGGCATCGCACTCGTCACTACATAGGTAGGGGTTTTCCTAAAAGAGAGATAAAGACAGACAGAAAGGATTTAATTCAGGGTTCGGGAATGACTCTAACAAGAGGAACGGTAATGAATACTTGATAATACAGTGCATATTCCCGAAAATTGCATTTTTATTAGATTACTGCAAATTCACATTGACACTGGTGCCCTTTGAGTCCCTTGGGCAGTTGCCTGCTTTTCTCTTCTGGTCATCCAGCCCTAAATAGGCTCAGCAAATTCTCAATTGACAAGACAACAAAATGTCTTTGCTTTAAAAATGGATTTGTGGTCCCTGCAGTAGCTGCAGCCATCATTACTGCAACGGAAAATTATGTTAAGCTACGGATTTACAAATTCTATTCACAATCATCAGGATGTTCCTTTGTTCCCAGTACAAATGCTGATTCAAAAGATATTTATTTATTCCCACAATATCCACAGCTCAACACCAAAATCCTCCATATTATCCTCCCAAAAAAGACAAAAAGAGACGTGTATGGAGGGCCTTTCCAATGCACCAAGGGACAGAGAGCTTAAAAGTAAACTTGCCAAACAACACAACAGGAAGTGTGAAGGTCAAGAGGATCGTGCATCATCACTGTCTTTGCATAGACAGCAGAGTGCTGCTGCACTTTTAACTCCAGAGAATTGATCCTCCTCTTCTAGTGATGCCAAGACTTTCAAGTTGCTGCCCCTCTACACAACTAAAAGTCAACAGGATTAGTCACGCTGCTCACAGAGAGCTACGAGCCTCTTTACACCTGCAACGAGAAATGCTTCTGTAAGAATATCTCATGCATCTCATCTTCCCTTGATACCAGTAAGACAAATTCATCTTCCACTTGTTTAGGCTTGCAAATTCTGAAACAAAAAACAAAAAAAACTCCAAAAAAAACCATCAGGTCCATTACTACTTTATATACGTGATACAGCACGGCTTTCTCAGCATTGACAAATGTAATCTTTGGCTGGATTATGTTTGGGATCAGGGTTGAGTGAATGAAGTGCTATATTTAGTGTATGTACTGCAGCACAGTCACAGAGAGGTGGGTAAAGGGTGGGCTGCAGCTCCTGACAAGTGATTCCCATCTCTATGTAGATTTAGGCGACAAGGCTGTGCCTTCAGTTCATTTTGTATCAAGACATTTTATATATTAAACCAGACCACAGTCCTTTCCCAGCCCAATTTCTGACTGTCTACACATAACTATAAAATATATCAGTGCTATAGTCATTACACCAATGTTCTGCATGATCTGATATTCCAGCGAAAAGCAAATAAAATAGCTTGGCTTTAATCATTTTAGTAACTTGCCAAATATGTTAATTAACAAAAAACATGGTGTGATAAATGTAATTTCTAGGAGCCTAAGTTAGCATCCACTAACATTAAGACGTCGTAACTCCACCAACTTTTCAAACAAGTTTTATACATCTTTAATTCCACAGATGCTGGCTCGTCATATTAAAACCACTGCAGAGGTTTCAGTGAAATTGATGCAGCTGACTGTTTTAAGCCAGTTGTCTGACATCCCCATCACCACCCAAGTAAAAATATTTACATAAGGAAATCCCACAGATCCGCAGCCATCTCTCTTGGTGCTTAATTTGCAAAGCTCAGCTCGCGTGCTGTTTGGATTGTTTTACATTCAGAAGGCTAACCATGCCCCCAAGATGCACTAATTAGACTGTTAGAGTTATGATTTTCTACAATATTTAGCCTAAGTCACTAATTGCATCAAATACAAATATCTTTGTATTATTTGACCAAGCATTCACTCTATTGCCCTCATATACTGTCTTCTTTCATTACACATCACTTCACATTTAAAATTCAACATGTCACAAACAATACATGTCAGTATATTGTATTTATACATTGAATATGTATGTAAATTTATGTCAGTATATTTAATTGTTATTTAAGTTTTTATGTACCTTGTGAAAAAGGATTCCCATAACAGCGTTATGTTTGCATAATTACAATAATGAATCTTCAGCTGCGTTTTCATCCTCCTCTCTGGTTTTCTCCACTTGTAGTAACTGATTGCAGTTCTACAGCTGATGTCATCCTTATTCTTTTATTTATTCGAAATCTGGCTGTCGTTCTGCGTTTTACCGCTGCGTGCTTAACAAGCTCTTGATGGACTAGAGAGTATAAATATCCCTCTTTTTTTCTTCCACCTCTACCGCCCCTGCCTCTCCGCTGCTTCCTCCCCTTTCTTCTTCTCTTTTTTCATCCTCCCTTATTATTTTTACTTTTAGCGTTTGTGCTGTTTCCAATTGTAGTGTTTAAGAATGCACCAGCTCAACTTGAAATGTCATTTGGTAAAATAATAGTAATTAGGCTGAAAGTAACTACTACAGGGAGAAAAAAAACACCATCCATCCATTCGCTACCGCTTATCCTTTTCAGGGTCGCGGGGGGTGCTGGAGCCAATCCCAGCTGTCATAGGGCGAGAGGCGGGGTACACCCTGGACAGGTCGCCAGTCTGTCGCAGGGCCAACACACAAGGACAGACAACCATTCACACACACATTCACACCTAGTGGCAATTTGGATTATCCAATTAACCTATCCCCACAAACTGCATGTCTTTGGACGGTGGGAGGAAGCCGGAGTACCCGGAGGGAACCCACGCAAGCACGGGGAGAACATGCAAACTCCACACAGAAAGACCCCGGCCTGATGGTGGAATTGAACTCAGGACCTTCTTGCTGTGCGGCAACAGTGCTAACCACCGTGCCACCGTGCTGCCTAAAAGCTAAAAACACGTTTAGTTAAATAATTAGTTTGAAGATTTTCAATTATTATGCAGTAAAGATGGGCTGTTGTAAAGCAGACAAAGTTAGGTTTCATATCTACGCCATATAGAAAACTCCTCAGCAAGGTACTGATTCTTTAGCATTTGACCTGCAAGTGAGAACCCAAAACTGGTAGGTTTTTAAAAATTATTTCAAATTTTAAGTTGTTGGACAGGTTTTTATGTGAGTTGGCAAACTGTACAAGAGTCTCGGCGCAATAAATGCAAAGGCTCAATTACCTTAAATGACCTTTAGTCGTTTTTAGGTGAAAATTGGGCCAATGAGAGAAGTTGTTGACAAAATGACCTCAGGGACCCAGAGGCAAAAGCTGATGGGTAACGTGTATACTGAGAAGAGAAGAGGACCTGATATAGGTCCCTGGGGGTTGTCGTGTTTAGTGGAAGGTGGGGAAGAAGAACAGTTTCCTACTTGGACCTGTAACATCACATATCATGAATGCTCAGAGGCTTAACAACCAATGAGATGTTTTAGCAATTTATCACAAGGATCTGCCATATTGTTTATTCTTGTATTAATTAGACCAAAAGAAAGAAAGAAAAAAACATATTTCTCTTGATAATACCAATTTCTTGGTCCTGGCTAAAATTCAATGCACATATCTTGTGTGTTGTTAAAATATTGTCAAAATGTAATGAATTTATTTATGCAAATATAGTAGTCAGTTGATCAATTGAGATCTAATGACTTTTGGTGTAGCCATTTATCACATTGTAGTCATGGCTGCATATTGAACTGAAAAAGTGTATTACACCATGGATAGAAGCCTTAATGTAGAGTAATGTAATGGTGCTGCTGCTTTAATTTTAACAAGGCTAAATTTGATCGCCGGATGATTTCACCACAAATTTGTGTTTCGACGATCAAACACTGACCCCCTGCAGGGTTTAAAGGTTGGTTGTATATAATTTGAAGTTTCATTCTTCGTGGACTTGGTGGAGTCGGCAGGGCGCTTGAACATCCTCAAGCTGACGCAGCTGCTAACAAGCTTGACAGAGTTGGGTCTGAGTTTCATGGATATCTGAGTATTTGTAATATATTGAGAATACAGATGGAGAGTAGGAGAAGTGGTCAGAGAAGCTCCTTTGGGTTTTTTTCCCCCCCGCTACTAAAAAGAAATCAAGCTTTCTACAGCCACCTTTCAGTTCCATAAAGATTTTGGGTGGAGTATCACATGAAACAGCAGTTTCTTCTTTCTGTGAAAGCAGTACTGCACAATATTGATGAACCTTGCAAGTGCGTATCACGTGTCGCTGCTTCTTTGCATCTATTGCCAAGCCCTCTTGAATAAAGTCGTTGGACTGCGCTACAGAAAAGTGAGCAGTCACTCAAGCTCACTCTAGTGGCCTGATAACAAAAGCAAAAGTTACAATCCTGCGAGGCTGAGATTATAAATCATCTGATTTATGGTGACAGTGCAGAGTGGGGAAAACTCCAAACATAAGCAAACGCTGAGCTGGTGCTGAGAGAAGCTGTATGGCACAAAAGACACTGTGCGGGATCATAATGCATGTGAAGACACAGCAGTGGTATCTTTATACCAGAAACTGCAGATAATCTATCTCTCTGCTCACTGGAGCAACATAGCAGCATTGTTCCCCATCTGATAACCCAATTATCTCTCTTTGCACTGACTCAGATCGAGATCGCTGTCAGCGCAAACACACTTAAGATGATCATCTACAATGCTCATAAACAACTGCAACCAGAAAAAGTAATTAGGATCAGATGAAGAGGGTTATAGCGAGCCTCGGAGTGAGAGTAGCAGCTCCGTGGTGGATCAGCTGCTTCTGTGCCCTTCAATCCAGACCCGTCCACACACGTGTTTACACACACTCAAAGTAAGATTAGTACGCCTGTTGTTCTGAGGATGACCCTTGACCTACAAATCCTATTGAAAATGATCGCACTGTCACACTGTCCCAGATAGAGCTCCTGAAGTGTACCGGTGATAGCATTTCCTCTTTTCTCTGACACAGAAAGCATGTGAGTACCAGACAACATGAGGGAGTCATTACAGTATTTTACGGCATCAGGTCGAAAGCGTTCACCAACCTCCTCCGACCTCAGCCGGCCCTTTAGGATTAACTAGTCTGGAGGTGATATGTACTGTAATAAGCTGGAAGATTTTATCCCCCGTGAGAGACTTACATGAGGTTATGTTTAAGCCCTTTGTATGCCCGTGTCCTCCTTATTCCACCTTCTTATTCCCCAGCCAGGCTCAACATACGTATATACATATATATATATATATATATATATATATATATATCACTATATTCCAGGATACACACACACACAGACACCAGCAAACACAATCTTTTCCCTTACAGAAACACACAGATCCCAGCCAAATGCTGCGGCAGGTGGCCCGCACTGCTAAGCCCCTCCAGCAATTATCCTCACCGGGATCCCGTCTCCACGACAACAGCCGCCATGATGCCCCTGCCGTCAGTGGCTTTCTTGTTTTCACTCACAGGAATACAGTGAGATCCTAAATGATCATTAGAAATACCTCAAATGCTAAAAATGTGGCTCATGCTACGGCTGTGAGCACAGATCGTTGCCTTGTTTTTGAACACATCAGGAGCGACGAAGCAACTCTTGTTCTATAAAGAAAAAGAAAAAGTCCACCATCCATTCACAAAGAAGTATGCAAAAAATTTTCCTTTACATTTCTGTCCCTTCCTTTGCTCTTATGACCAGTTGTGTTCCCAAGAAATATTTTCTGTTGCCACCTTTCTCTATCACGCTGTCTGCTTTATTTCTACCTCCACTTATAGAGGTTTCCACAATACATTGCTAGCGAGGGGAATAGAGGTACCGACTCTCACTCAGAGAACGCAATTTATTTTATTTTGGAGAAACATCAAATGAAATGGCCCTCCCCATTAAAAAGGGCACAGAGGGGAAGAGAAAGAGATATTGCTTTTTCACTTATAACGTAATCTTTTATTTTGTTGGAAGCTTTTCCATCATGCTGCAAGTTCTTGTTATCCTGGATGGAGACAGTACATCAGTGTGTGTGTGTGTGTTGCCAGCGAGCGTACGTAACTGTGTATTTGTACATGTAAAGGATTACAAACCTTTTACTTTACCTGAAAAAGTGATTATCCGCTTGCTGGAAAATGTCTTGCTGGGTGCAAAACAGCAGTTGGCAAGTGTAAAAGTGTCTTAGGTGTGTGTTTGTGTGGGCGGGTGTTGTTTATGTCTGTGTGCGTGTATTCGTGTGCATGTGTGTGCGCAGGCAGGATTAAGTAAATGTTTACTGTAGGCATGTGTGATTGTGCATGAGGAGGAGGAGAGAATAAGAAGGACCAAGCAGAGACACCACGCTGATCCGAAGCAGCAGCAGAGCTTGTCCTGTTCAAATTACCGCAGTTGAACCAGCACGAGTTTTATTAGCAACTTATCTTAGAATTCAGGCAGTGCTTATAGCAGATCCAAAATATCTGGCAGAGTTACTGTTGTCTCCAAGTGTAGCGATTAGATGGATTCAGGGTCCGTTGTAAAATCTAAACTAATGGTAGTTGAGATGTAGGTAAGGTAAGGCAGAAGAGATGAGCTGTGAACTGTGCAACAAAGATCTTTATATCATTTTCTTTACCTTTCTGTATTTTTTAAATATTGCACTAGCAGTTTATCTCAAATGCAGTCTGCAAACACAGCTGAATTCACAGTTGACAATTTAAGAAAAACATTAAAACTCATATAACAGAATCAGATATATCATGTCTAACTTGCCTACACTGACCGCTACGAGTTGAGAGTTGGCGCACCGGTTATGCTAATGGTGGCTAACGTCAAGTGGGGATGAGGGGTGGGATATTGAAGTGTGGTAAGCTTTTATGTCACACCTCCAAGTATTTTGTCATGACAGCTTTACAGTCTTTGGCCCACTGCAACTGACACTGACGGATCACTTGAGGTAGGTCCCCAGTTCTTTCTCGGATCCCTCTGAAGCTGCATGAAGTTTTATTTTAAAGGTGCAGTCAGTTGTTTGGGGATTTTGTAAGAAAAAGATAATATTGTACTTGTATGTCTGTATGTCTGTATTGTACTTGTACTTGTATGCTTTGTTAGGAACTGAGAATTAATCCATTAAAAATACATTGTATTGTAGATGATGGGGCAACAAACTACAGAGGCTGAAATAGACAACGCAGTTCTGTCTAATTGTGTTTTATGTCTGTGGCTAGAGACCAGCCACATGTGTATTATGCCAAAAAGTGGAGGAAAATTTTAATTACACATTAAAATTAGACATGCGACCCCGCTATTTCTGGACAGATGGCAACGCGCCAACTAAACAACAACAGTTATAAGCTAACATTACGCCAGCTAACGTTAGGCTTGAGTGTCCTAAGAATCACACTTTCACTCCGATGCACAGTTTGAATAATTTCTCATCTCTTATGAGAATTTGTTCTCTAAGTGTCTGAGTCCAACAAAGTTTCATTAGCGCAGCAAAAACAGCACCGCTTACCAGCATAAAATTCAAGACATCCTCACCACTCACCTCAATATCAACGTCATTGGAGAGTATTGGACTGCTTTCACAGTTTTACAGCCTCTTCCAGGGTAAATAGACATGGATGTTTTCACCCACAATATTGACAAGTTTGTGAGGTAAACAGCCTGACAGCGTAGCCAGAAAGCAAAAAACTCAGATCAAGTCTGAACTTACTTTGCTATCTCGGTTCTACAGATGAAAAGCAGCCAGAGTTTTCGAGAAGACTTGGGGGTAAAAACTGAAAATATAGCAAAGTATTTAATTGACACATATCCGTTTTTAAAATATAATGTTTAGAAAAATTGGGTTTTTTTACACAAACAGTAGTATAGTGACTGTATCTGTTATGGGATGGAATCAAAATTGAATGTTTTTTATCTCACTTGCTTGCCTAAAACATGTTTGTCCTACAGCAGCCACCGTAGCTAGGATGATACACTTGAATTGAAATCTACTGACAACTGGTGGTGGGATTTTACAAACTGCACCTTTAAGTCCTTTAAACTGACTTTTATACCTAATTTAAAGTTGGCTTATCCCTCCTTCTTCTTGTGCACATCTGCACTGCTTCCTTGTTGCTATATTTAAATCACTTCCTGGAACTCGTTGCTGTTGTTGATGTTATGTTTTTTTAAAAATTCATGGGGTCGTTCTTTGTGAAGTCAACGCCGAGAGTCAGACTGTCAAGACTAATGCAGGCATCTGACAGAGAACATTAGGCAGAAGCGACCTGAACTGCATGTGCCATCCTTCCATCAAATCTTTTAGGCAGCAGTAATATAAAGTTTGCTTACCACCAGTCCTATGTCCTGTGACTTTAAGGACAACCTTTTTGACACACTGGAGTGATGTAAAAATATAAAACAGTGAACTGCTACCCAAGAAGACTGCCTTGAAGAGGACATAAGCCAGATTTAAGTAAAGTAGTTTTTTTTTTTATCTTTTTGAGCAGAACTGTGCATCTTTTTCTTCTGCACACTTTTTGAACTGAGGAGCTGCGCTAAGAGAAATAAATGTCAAACTCTGGTAATTGTAAGCCTGGGCGTCCTCATACTTTCAATCTTTGTTTTTGAAAACACTTTAGTCACTACTTATCCCTTATAGATTTTTTGGTAAACCAAGATGATCCGTGTCATGTTTTTCACAGCTTCACTGAAAACCTTAATCTGAAAACTTCTTATATGCACCTCAAATCATCCTGAAAGTTAGCACAGGAAGTATGCTCATGTGCAAGTGCGGGAAAGCGATGCAGGAGAGTGGAGGGTTGCTTTTGATTTTAAAGGTTTTTGGAAAGTTGACATCAAACTATTTTTTTTTTGGGGGGGGGGGGGGGGGGGTGCTTTGCCTTAGTGTAAGAAAATGTGGATTGTAGTGAGAGCCGGGGGGCCAAAAACTCTTCAAATCAAAGGAAATCATACCGAGTACTTGTCAATAGGCTGTTCCAGGGGATATCTGTATTTTCTCTGTCTGTTCTGATAGATTCTGATGCACTGAAGCGTTTGGACAGCTGCAGGGTGCTGCATCCTTGCCCTTGTTTGAATTTTCTAACCCAGACTTTTAAAGGATCCTCCTTACACTGTTGCCACTCAATCTCTTGTACACTGGACGGATACATGAAAGCTTCTTGCATTCGTAGTAGTATCCCCACTCAACACATCCCTCAGTACTAAGCATTACTCCTCTCCACACATCCTGATAGGTTAAACAAGGTGTTTTGCTAAGTTCACCTCAGACTGTCTAAGCCCTGCAGCCAATCCCTCTTAGTTTCACCTCAGTCAGGGATAAATCTCACTTATAACTATCCTCCCGTTCTGCCAACACATCTAAACACTCTCTGATCACTTTCAACTGTGTCCTAATGGGAGAAGCAAGCCATGCCATTACATCACCGCACCCTCCCCCTCCTGCCTTGTTTGTATAGTCACACTGTCATTCTCTTTAGCTGTCCGCTCCCTTCTCTCTCTCTTTTCCCTTCGATAATTATGCCCCTGCGCTGTCAAAGCTGCTCATGCTGTGCCCAAATTCACCTCCATGGGTGTATTATTAGGACAGTGGCCACCTGAGCTATCTTTCACCCCAGGGAGGCTGACTGACGATGGCCCACTGCTGGATGTGGGTGGCCCTTTTGCGCAGCCTTGAAGTCCCGCTGCTGGGCAGGGCAAGCCAGCCGGGCCTGGCATGGCTACACTGGGCAGGGAGTATGAAGTATGGCCATAGGCCCAGTCTGGGATGCACTGATCCACGCTACCAGCTGCCATCTTCCTCCCCTTCCTGCATGCTCCCTTTCCGCTGCTGCGCGGCTTCTCTCTCTTGTCATGTCTATTTTTAGAGCTGGCAGATTTCTACCTTCTAAAATGGGCAAATGTGTTTTGAAACAGGAAGGTGTGTGTGCGTCTGTGCGCGCATGTTTTTTGTGTGTGTCTTTCTTAGACATACTAGTGTGCACTGTTGGTCAACTCGTGCACGTTTCATGCAGCCCTGCTGGTTCCCGTTAACGTCACCGCGGCACTGTACATTCCAGTACACATGCACGCTACCCATTTGCATTCAGCTGCTCTCTGTTCTCCGCCCCGAGGGAGAGCGTTGATTGAAGGTTTTGGTTCAAAACCGAGAGACAAAATAACAAACAACAGTACGGTGAGACCTCTTTGAATGCTACATTGTTTTTTAATATATATATATCAACACCGTGTGCATTTAGTGTTGAATTCATCTTTCTGCTTAGCTAAGCTTGGATCATTATTACTTCTTCCTCGTTATTACCTATCCACCAGTACACCGTGCTGCCTCAAATCTCCTTAGACCATCGCCCCTCGACTGCAAGCTACAACTCCATAGCAGCTGCCGTACAGAGAAGCTACAAAGAGACTACTGAAGCTCCTAACACAGCACTAGTGACAGTAGCATCTTTGTCAAAGTGCTTGGAAGCCCGTCATGTTGAAAGAAGCCAACATGCTGGCCTGTTTGGCGAAGGAGAAAGGATGCTGCATTCCCAGGGAACAAGAGAGATAAATAGAGTAGAAAAAATGCATCCCTGTGGAGATGGAGGGAGCAAAAAAAAAAAACTACTGTAAACCAATGTGAGTGGGAGAGGGTGGACGGAGCTACAGCATGCCTCCACATCAAAACCCCAAAAGTAAATTCTCCCCCAGTTTTTGTTCTTTTACTACGACTGCTACGCACTGTAGCAGTCGTAGAGTGAGAGAAGTGGAGGGGGGGAAAATTATTTTACATCTTCCGCAGTATGTCTGTAGTCTTATTAAGAGTGAGGAGCTCTGCACTTTGGGTGATGCTTTTTCTTTTTTTTTCCCAGAGTGCCCTGACTTTCTCTTGACTTGTGGGACTGCTGAATGAGTGAATGTAAATGTACACCAATTAGATAAGAAACTGGCTTTTCTGTAAAGCTGCCAAATCTGGAAGGGTGGGGAGGGGAGGAAGAGGAAGAGGAAGAGGGGGAAGAAAAATATAGCACTTGCTTGAAAATAAATGATCTGTATCCTAATATCACTCGACCAATACCTGTTTGGCATGTGCAGCAGAAAGAAGCACAATATGATATCCCAATATGATATGGTGCTGTTCCTGGATTATTAAAATTAAGGTTCAACATTGCAAGCGACCAATCACATTGTTGTGATGTCATAGTTTTGTGACGTGGCAACACCATCACACCAGACCCTAACCCCTTAACTAAAGCCCTGTAAGCCTAACCCTAACCACGATCGCATCCTGACCTCGGTGCTCAGTGCTCAGTGATTCTGTAGCGAATATGAACAGATTTCATGGGTCATTACAAATCAGAATGAGGACTTAAAGTGATGACAAGAATATAGTCACGGTACAGAATTAAACCCGCTGTTCTGACATCCCTTGCTTCTTAAGTAAACTTTTATCTGACAGCTTCCCCGCTCACTAAATCCCCATCTAATGCACTTAGAGGGGAGAGCTGCTTCTAAATCCCCCCACAACCACCGACGACCTAAGAAGAACAAGAACTTTCTGCTCTAAAGACCCGATCCGATGTGAAACTGCTGACTAAGGCCAGACTCCTTCCTGTCCCGCCCTCCATTCCTCTTTCTCTTTCTGTCTCATCTACCAAGCAACACCACTCTGGATCCCCGAGAACGAGAGACGCTGGCCAGTCCTTGTAAGGAAGCCCATTAAGGCGTCCATCAATATTTCATCATTGCTCACTCAGAAACATAGTTATAGAAGTTTCCAGGCTGAGGCCATTAGGGGGCAGACGTCAATACGTTATGGCAGCGAGCAGTTCTCCTGACTTCTCTCTTTCCCCCCCGCCACACTCTTTCCACTAGCTATGTCCATCTCCCCTCTCAGGATAAGTCACATGAGAGGCTTCTCTCAAGACAACAGTGGTTTCCGCTGTTAAACAAATCATTAACCATTAGGTATCCGAAAACCACAGTATCCTGTGCTGCTCCTGTCAAATGACCCCTCCACCCTCCAAATGCCAGCCTATGTGGGATGAAGGGAGGCAGACAAGAGTGGAGGGCTGTTTGCAAAATCGGTCTTAACAACTAACAAGTCTCCAGTCACTCAGAATATAAACACCTAATTAACAGCATGACATGATTTTATAATGTGTTGTCGGCCGACCAACGCTCTGCGGAGACACTTGTTGTGAGATTGACTCAGGGCTGTTGAGACGGGTCTGGCACCCCCAGTACTGGACCTGCCAGTGAGTGGACACTCAGCGACAGCAGGGCTGATCATCAAGAGGGTGAACTTGTCTCACACACGCACTCAATACACACACACACACACACACACACACATACATACACGTGCTGTGAGTCAAATCATGAGTCAAACCTCTGATATAAAACTTTCCACGGAAGAGGCGGGAGGAAGCTTAATTTCATTTGTAAGATTTTATAACCCTTATTTCTAATTATTACACCTACATTAGTTGGGAGTAGCCTCCAGGCTTAAGTGTGTTAAATACTGCTGTAGCAGACATTTTAACGAGTTTTCCTGCAGCTCACCCTTTAGTGTCCTTGGAACTAAAAGGTCCCAGTGTATGCATTTTACCACAGGAAATGCGAGCCCCTCTAGAAGCCCTAAATTAAACCGGACACCGGGCTGGCAAGTCCATACTAATGTAAACAACACCTTTAGGTCAGTCCCCAGTCATTGCACTTGTGTCATTCCTTTCGGGTCCCTGTGGCTTTTACAGTGTGAATCCTGCTCTGACCTTAGTTAGAAATGCCTGTCATTACTCTTTTACGCTTCAGCCCTGTGAGCTTGTGATTTCCAAACTAATAGTTTCAACTTTTATTTCAACACTTTTAGATGCATTTCATTCAAGACCAAGGCTACTGTGCATCTGGCCCATGTGTTCCTGGTCACTATTTTTTTTTTACCACTTTCAAACATTATTATTACCATATCCTACATTTTAAAGTCACTAATAAAAGTGAAACATATATGATACAAGCCCTGACATGGACTCACCAGAGTGCAGAACCTCTCCGGTGGCCTTCCACATGTGATCCCAGGCGGATCCACCTTGATCCGCATAAAGTCTTTCATGGATCTAGGTTTTGGCTGGCAGGCGTAATGCTCCCACACCGAGCCCTCGTCCGTGCTCACCAGGGATTTGCACAGTTCGTACTGGCCCAGAGTGGAGGCCAAGCAGCGCAGCAGCAGCAGCAACACAGCCTGAAGGAGCATGGCAGGCTGGGGGGGTATTTGGAGAGGGGTCCGGCACAGGGTGAGGGGGCCACGGAGCTCAGAGGACAGGTTACGAGCATGGAGCGATAATCATAGGGAACGAGTGCACATCCCTACCACCATACTGCTGTGTTTGGAATGGAGAGGTCAGGGTAAATTGACACCACCTGCCTCCAGGTTTATTAATTCCCCAAAACGAAACACTGAATCGGCAGCTTTCTCTCAGCGTTTCTCGTCAGTTATTGGCAGCCCCAAAGAGGAAAGGAAAGCAGGACACTTCACTGTTTTGATGGCTGATTTCCTGAGGAAGATGGGCAGTGGGCGTGGGGGTGGATAATGTTACGGAGAGGAGTCTCGGCATGCACTCTAACCATAGTGTTGCAGGGAGTTGGGTGGGAGATGTTTGCGCGGATCCATGTCTCACAGAGCGGTGTCCTTCAGGGAAACGGTGGAGCTAGTTGGAGAGGATGGAGGAGAGTTTGATGCGTCTCCAGATGTATCCATTGGACATTTCAGATTTGTTGAGCTCTTCCGATTGTCCTGGAGGTGAAATGGGGGGACAGAAATAATAGGTTAATAGCTGTGTCCGCAATTTTTCGCATTCTTAATTTCACTGCAAATAAATATATACACGTGGCATTTGACAGGAGTATGCTCGATAAAACTTAAGTGCCCATCTTCGAAATGTCATTTTTATAGTAACGTTGAGCTTTTAATTCGCGGTGTCAGATTAAAAATGCAACAAATCCCACTGATTTACTCTGAAAAGCATCACAACTGCCCCCAAACTATGAAAACATTTAAAGTGAATATATGCCACGAACAGTTAGCTACAAGGAGTTTGTTTTACATACAGCACGAATATCTGAGTGTTAAAATAAAAGAAAGAATAGAAAAAAACCGCCACACCGCGTGGATAACCTTATGCGTAAAAACACGTGCTGCTGCCTGTGCGTGTGTGTTTTTGTATGTGTGTAAGAGTTGTTTTTGCTCCAATACCGGCGACAGAGTGTGGACTATACAGATGGTAATAACTGCACTGCAAGAAATATCCGTCGGCAAGAGGTATTTAATAGCCCAATATAATCTGTTTACTTTATGACCCGGCAAATGGTGCAAAAAATAAAGAGTGACTTATCCACAGTCTAGTTCAAGAAGGTTCCTCAGCGTAGTGCCATTTCATTTATACTTCATCAACCTCGGGCCTATCCAAAATTCAGCTTTGCTTCAGCACATCAGTAACTGGTGTGATAATAAAGTTCCGGAGCAACAAACTGCTAATTGAGTTATTCGCTAATATAAATAAATAAAATAATATTATTTGTATTAATTATGTTTCCATTTTTGGCCGAGTAAATGAGTAAATGATGATGATTATGATTTCCCCCCATTTTTGCAGCGTGGACTCACTGATTATAATCCGCCCGTCATCCCACACCAAAGGAAGTCTGGTGCTTAAACAGCCTATCCCATGCACACCCGGTGACTTACTTCACTTGTCAAGTGAAGTCGCCAAAGCTGTTTCCCGGCCCGGCACTGGCAGTCTCTCAGGGGTGTGTCAGTTTCTACAGTAGTGCATCCTTCCGTGGAGCATCACTCCAATTTTACATATATATGTATGTGTGGGGGCTATAATTCACGCTCAAGAATGAATGCATCAGCGCGTTTGTCTAAAGCAGAATGAATTAAGCTGCCAGTCCCCTCCGAACATCCTGAAGTGCTCCGGATATTGTGGAGGCTACAACTCATCAGCAGCTCTCCGGTGCTTGTCTGACTTCGCAGAGCTTTCGCAACAAACGCATCCCGCTGTGAAATGCTTTAATCAGATAAAACACTTACTTCTGACATGCATCTGTCGGGCAGGTCAGCACTTTGCTCGGAGTGCGTGCACGTCCACCCCCCCTGTTTGGCCAAAAAAAAAAATCCCCTTTACCATCCAGTGTACTCGTCCCCCGCCGCGGTCCTCACTGTACTCCCGTTATCAGCCGGCTCGCTGTTTGTTTAGTTTCTTTTTCTGTTTTATTTCTTTTTTCCTTTTTTTGCCGTCCGACGGATACTTTTTGATCACAGCGTAGATGGCTGCGCACGGTAGATCGGTGTCCTAGATCTGGAAACGGCTGCGAAAACAGGACTGAAATCCAGCGTCAAGGAGTATCAAAAGTATAAAATATTGAGTTTGTGAAAAAAAGGCTTGTGCCCGCCCTTCTTCCCCTCCTCTCCACTTCCTTTTCCCACTTTTACAAAGCTCGGGTTTACCCGGGATGCTCAAGGGCAGAAAGAAAGAGAGGAGGAAAAAAAAGGCTTTATGGAAAATATCTCCCTCCCTCCTCTCTCTCTCTCTCTCCCTCTCTCTCCCTCGGTTAATGCCTGGGCTAAATCCTTTTACCATCACTTTCAATCACTATCTGAGCTTTTATCTGCTCCAGCCCTGCTGCCTGAACCGGGGCGGTGCAACTTCTCCTATCCGCTCCAGCTCCAAACTGTTCCCCGTCAGCTGTGATCAGCACTCCGCTCGGCTTTAAAGGAGCAGCCGGAGAGAGAGGTGGGGGTCCCGGTGGTACCGTAGCCTTTACCTCCGTCCAGATTTGTGAAGATAACGTCATCTATTCTTCTGCCCGCGCTGTTTATCAGTTTATTCAAAAGAATCTCCCCCTTCCCTTCACAAATAGGTATTCCCGCAGTACTCCTGACGGGACTTGTAGTGCCGGAGAACGTTGTGACCCTATCCCACTTTGTTGAATTATTTATCATTATTCCTGAACCGCAAAATCGCCTTAAATTTACTTGTGAGGTTCAGTAACAGCAATTTTAATTTTAATTTTTTGCAAAGATATTAGGATGACTTTTGCGTGTCTGCAGTAACTGCAGCATATGGTGCCTGTGTGCACTGCACTAGGCTACTTTGATAAACGTGAGGTACATGTAGTTAGTTTCCTTACACTGCTCCGCGTGTGTGCGCGCGCACGCAGTGATGTGTAGTGCTTTTGTCCTGTCCATGGTCCTACTGTGAAACAGACTCTTTAACTTTTCAAGCAGTGAATGTTTTTTTTGACTCAAGGTTGTGTGACTTTCACCTGATGTATGCTGTTAGACTTGAAGCATTATCAATGATAAGGAATAATTCGAGTTATTCCAGGTGTCCCCAACCTCAAAGGGTCACTATAGTTAATCAACAGTATAGAAAAAAACCCCACATCAGTAGAGAAACAAAACGAATCCAGTTCTCATAATCATAAGTTATAACTGTGCACCCACTTACACAGCATGCCATCCATTAAAGGAGCAATGTGTGTTTTTTCTTCAAAGCAGTTTAAAACATTTGAAAGTTGACTAAAAAAAACATCATCAGAATGTGAAAAACAACTATGGCGCTACACTAATTATCAAAAGTATTTCCTTGTTTTTTCTAAACACCAAGTCTCTGTGGCTTTTAAACCCCAAAACACGCTGCGCCAAAACTGGTCCACCCCAAGGATGGACCCCAACACAAACAGAGTAACACAGTAACCCTCTGGCAAAGCGGATGGCACAACACAGAAGAGCTACCTCGTCAGGCCAGAACTCTGCAGTCTATTTACACCTACAGGCCAGTGGACACTCTTTCAATGATGAGGATGTACACATCCTGGACAGGGAGGAACGCTGGTTTGAGCGCGGAGTCAAGGAGGCCATTTACGTGAAAAGGGAAAGACCATCTCTGAATTGAGGAGGGGCTGGTTTCAGTCATTATGCAAATGTACTGTTTATAAGATCGGGGAAACCTGCAGTCAGCTGAGACTGAAGAAGTCACTTGGATGAGTGATGAAACGTTTCTCCCACAAAACGCTACGTCCAGATGAACAGAATCAACTTTCTGGAGATTTACTTACCTGGATGATTGAGAATGCATCAAGACATCATCACAAAGGCGTTTTGTCGGGTTGTGGTCAGGACTTTTTTTTGTCGTTGACCAAATTTTGAGTGAGCTTCTCTTATTAAAAACTTGTTATTCCTAGGTTACAAAATCTGTCATCTTCAGGGTTAGACATAAACAACTTGCTTATCAGTGAAAACGATAATCAGCTTCTCCTGCTAGCGCTGATTGCCAAGCTCAGAATGTTTATATCTTGGCAAGATGTGAAAGTTCAAGAGTGGTCACACCCAGCATCAGTAGTTTATTTATTTTTTATTCAAGTGGGTTTACAGGTCCGAAACACTCTGACCGTGGATAGCAGAAGTGCAACCAAAAGCCTCTGACTTTAAGAAAGTTAAAACTGGACTGGGAGATTAGGCCAAAAAATGTCAAGAGCAGTGAAACTTGGGGAGCTGGTGTGCAACAGAGGCAAATACTGCGATGTGACATATTCAAATCTCAAACAGAGACACTGCTGTTGGGACAGGTTTGCTGTGGTGCCATTTTTAGCTCGCGTAGCATTTCTCAATATTTTACACAGCACAGCAGTGCCAAACTTAGCAAAACAGAACCCTCCACTAAGGTGATTTAGTGACCTTTCTTTGGTCTTATTCTACTCAGAGTGTTGTTTCATAGATCGGGATGTACCTCATAATTCATTCTAACATATGCAAATGGTTTATTTGGCATAAGCCTAAAGGTCAGTGCACCTGGAAACCACAAATATCAACGTGATATCATGATATAATGTGTCAGATCCACACATTTTAAACTTCTTGTGTGATGCATTGGAGGTAACGTCTTGATGCATGCTCAATCATGACTGCAGGTTTCCCCAATCTTATAAACAGTACATTTGCATAATGACTGAAACCAGCCCACTGAAGGAACGATGGGCTGGGAGGTCAGTTCCTTAATCTTAATTATGCAAATTCTCATGACCATTGATCAACAACCACTGATCAATGGCCATGAGTACCATTCACAGAGAGTTGGGGAATAGCTGCAATCACAGCATTGTAAGATGGTGACAGATGTACTCTTAGCCCCCCTCCTCGATTCAGAGATGGTCTTTCCCTTTTCACGTAAATGGCCTCCTTGACTCCGCGCTCACACCAGCGTTCCTCCCTGTCCAGGATGTGTACATCCTCATCATTGAAAGAGTGTCCACTGGCCTGTAGGTGTAAATAGACTGCAGAGTCCTGGCCTGACGAAGTATCTCTTCTGTGTTGTGCCATCCGCTTTGCCAAAGGTTGTTTGGTTTCCCCGATGTATAAATCCTGGCCAATTTTTGGCGCAGCGCGCTTTGGGGTTTAAAAGCCACAGAGACTTGGTGTTTAGAAAAAATGCATCTCAAATCCTCCGATACTCCTGACACGTATGGGATCACTACAGGTTTTCGCTTGGGCAGCGGTTGTCCTTCTCTCCTGGATCGGCTGGAGCTTTCTTTTGGTGCCTTCCCAGCTTTGACGAAAGTCCAGCCAGGATAACCACATTTACTCAGGGCCTTCTTGATGTGCTGTTCTTCTGCCTCCCTGGCTGCTGTGTCAGTGGGGATGGTGTTCGCTCTGTGTTGTAGCGTGCTGATGACACCCAGTTATGCAAATGTACTGTTTATAAGGTTGGGGAAACCTGCAGTCAGCTGAGACTGAAGAAGTCACTTGGATGAGTGACGAAACGTTTTTCCCACAAAACGCTACGTCCAGATGAACAGAATCAACTTTTGGAGCCATACAATAATCACTTGTTATAGTACTCAGGTTACTTCTTTGTTTTTGTTAATTGTGCACTTTGTTATGATTAACATTACCATTGTTTAGAAACTATACTTAAAAACTATACTTAAAAATCTTACTGTGATGCTTCTGAAGCAAATACAACTGTCAGGCAAGCATCAACCTCCAGGGCTGCAAAATGAGAGCCAACCCAGAAGTGCCAAAAACTTTAGTGGACACTTGGGGCTAGCTCCATGATAAAATGCCCAACTTTATAGCATTAAAAGCTTGTTTACTAGATACTAAAATGTTCTTGGCCTTAATGGATAAGTCCCCAACCTTCATGACAACTCCTCAGGGGATAAGAAGTTGTCATGCTCCAGTATTCTTTCACCTGAATGCCGGATTTTGGGAATAGCAGATGAAATCCGCTTATTGGAGCAACCAGTATATTTTATTTTTGGTGTCTTTTCAAGCATTTTAATGGACGTTTCTGACAAATATCATGGCTTGCTTTACACAAAAGTTTGTGCATATAGTTTTGGTGGATGAAATTCTAATGATTTTATTAGTCTGTTTACTTGTGCAGATGCAGCTTGCTAACAGAGCTTGCTTGCCTCCAAAAAACAATAATGTCTGACTGAAAAAAGGCAACACTGTGACAGCCAAAACACTAAACTAAACACTACATTGAACCTTGAAAATGCAGGTACCTAAGTCAACGGGCTATGTCACGGTGGCTAAAAATCTGCCTTCTTTTATGTCAGTGCACTTATGTAGCTCAGTTTTAGGGGTGGGTTTTGATAATCGATTTATCGATTAAAATCGATTCTGGCTTGGATAACGTGATATCGATTCATTAAAACCCTGAATCGATTTTTTAATATAAATTTATTTTGCCCGAAATCCCAGAATCTCAGTTTCGACAACCACTAAACAGCTAAAACAGTAAATGAGAGCAGCTACACGGATTCTGCACAAAGACACACAAACACAAAGCTCGGACCGCTGACGGATCAGAATCAGTGAGATGTCGCCTTTCTCACCCGGCGGCATGGACACGGTCGGGGCTGAAAGCCGACAGCTGGCTGATTCTGATCTGTCGGCAGGTCCGCGCTTTCTGTTTACGCCCTTTTTGCGTTGATTCTAAAGCTGTTAGTTTTATCTCTCTCCAAACAATAAAAATAAAACTCACTGAACCAGCAGCAAAAGAAGATCCAAACTACGCTTCACATAAACATCGTCATGAATTCCCTCTGACTTTTGCTGTTTTGCTTCCACCACGATAAAAATCACACTTCATGCACAGCTCTCTCTCTCTCTCTCTCTCTCTCTGTACTTCAAGAACAGTTTCCTGCCTAAAAATCAGTTTTCTGCATTATTCGCTTGCTTGTTACGCACAAGTCTACCGTTGTTTACAGCGCTGTCGGCTGCTTTTTTTTTCCCTTTTACTTAATCCCGAAAAGAAAGCCTCATTTCTGCCGTTCAATAGGCTTCTGAACAAAACGCTGCAAAATGCTTAGCCGTGTCTCAAATAAAACCGCTGTAACTTCAGAGGTAATGTTCATATGTTGATTAATGGTTTTCTTTCGTTTTTGATCTACTGCAGAATACTTTTTATAAAATCCCAGGCCAGGAAAATCACCTTCATGTTTTTATGTGTTTTATCTTCAGCTACTTTGACACAAAGGCATCTGCTGTGATGCTCACACCTTTGATAAAGTCTTGCGAGTGTCAGCTTCCTTTTTATAGATACAAAAATATGTAAATGTACTGATCTGAATTATAATATTCCCGACTGTCTGAGGCAAAATTTCCCAAATTCAAATCGAATCGAATAGAATCGAATTGAATTGAATCGTGTATCGAATCGATTTGGGACCTTGTGAATCGGAATCAAATCGATTCTAGAAATCAGTGAGGATACCCAGCCCTACTCAGTTTGGGGAGACGGCAGAATAAATAGCCTTTATGTCACGGAAGGATTAGCATCATTTTGATTTTGTGGATGTAAGGAACAACAACAATAACAGTGAAATGTAACTGGTGCCAACTACTGGTGGTCCATCCCGTGCAAAATAATCATTTTAACTGATGAGCAAAAAAAAAATTTTTTAAGTGTCCTTTTTTGCCTTTTCCCCCGCAGTTGTTATGCAAAAAGGTAACTGTGATTAACCTAAGTTGTCTGTCCTGGTTCTTTTATCATTTTAACAAATTAAATGGCTTGTGGTTAAAGTTAGGGTTTGCTTCAATTCAATTCAATTCAATTCAATTCAATTCAATTCAATTCAATTCAATTCAATTCAATTCAATTCAATTCAATATACATAGCACCAAATCACAACAATAGTCACCTCAAAGCACTTTAATGTGCCCTTCATGCAGATGAAAAGAAATGACTCCAAAAGCAGAAAAATGACCCTCAATATTGCTTACTAGGGAAAGCAGTGGTTGTTAACCAAGACATGGCCGCAATTACTGCTGTTGCATGCTACAAACCTGCAATCTTGTTCTCTTTTAATGGTTGCTTAAAAGATGGGAACAGGTCTGCGATCACTCACAGTCAGCTACTGTTTCTAAAGAGACTGCATCAAAATGGACATAAAATAGCAATAAAAAAAGGAATCAGTCTTTCATAAGTCTGCTGTCAGTCTGAGATTGAATGAGGTCAAGTTGGCAATTGCATGAATTCTGTTTGCAGTAATACGGCAATGAACTGTGAAAAATCAGCAAAAATTGCAAAAACTGTTGCCACTTGTTGTGAATCTGTTGCCATTTAGACAGAAATTTATATTTAGTACTTACATTCAGAGTTCAGCTGGGCCCTCATAGATCTGACAAAGAAATTTGGCACTCTATATAGTAATATAAATAGAATATAACCAGCTGGAAACTAGTTGAGTCAAGTCCTCAATTGCAGTTGAGGACTAGTTGTGCTCATCAGCTCAGACTGACTCCGATTATTTGCACTGTACTGGCGATTTGTCTGCATTTATAAATTAGAAATAAATTAGACAGCAATTATTTGCAAATGTGTTCCAATCAGTCTGAGAGCTCGACCGTGACTGGTCAGAGACTGGTTGCCTCCCTCCCGGTGACCTGCGCAATCACCGTGTTGCAATTGGTTGCTGAATGCAAAGAGGAAAATTAAAGGCATTGGCCAGGCAACCATCTTTTCCTAGTTGCAAGGAGGTTGCTGTCCTATTTTTACACTAGTGTGACTAAGCCGTAACACACAAAATGACTTGGTGTGTCATTCGTGTGCCAGTTCATGACACCAAGCTGCATAAGTAACGCTGTCGTGGTGCCAAAACACAAGAACAGATGTGTAATCAGTTCATACTGGGCCAGAACACTAATTCACACTTAAGAGGTGAACAACAAGCATTTGGGATTACATAATTCACACCTTCGGTCACATTTTAGGGCAAATAGAAGTAGAAAGAGGCCAGAAGACTTAGGGGGTGGGAGAGAGAAAGAGATGTACAATTGAAAGGAAATTATGAACCTCTGTATGAAATGCCGGCAGTAAACCCAGGAGAGGATCAATACTTTGTCCTTGCCAAGCCTTCCCTCTCTTTTCGTGTCTTTGAGATGATCCTTAACCCTTTTTTCTTCTTTTTTTTTATAACTCCCAGCAAAGACCATTTTTCTAACTAGTTTAAGCAGGGCCAAGCTGAAAGACAAATCCCTCCTTCTGCAATCAATAGGGCATCTCAAATATGGCATTCACCGTTATAACAGGCTATCGATATAGAAAAAACATAGACCTTTAATCGACACTGCACTATAAGAGAAGAAAAAAGGCCCCGCTCAATTTATCAAACAGCCTCGGAGTCAAAGATGAAAGACGAACAGTGTAGCATTTGTCAGAGGCTGCGAAAAACTATGTAGCAGCCTATATTTCACTTTCAGTATTAGACTTCCAAAGGTCATCAGATTGTTACTAGTTAGAATTTGAAACTTTGAGCAACTGACCCTCCTACTTTTTCTTCCGCTCCTCTGTTTTCCTGGTGACTGATTTGAAGCCAGAGTTCATCACTGATTCAGCGATGGCCAGAGCGCGTCAGCCGTGCTCGAAATGTGACTTAGTGTGAATAAGCTCCAAACATTTATTTCACAAACGGATGCAGATTACGGGTGTAGGCAGTGAAGCCGGTCAGGCAGCTGACGTCATTTACCGCTTATCGCTTCTAACAGAAATCCTAATCGTGTTTTTAGCCATTTTCGACATGTACCTTTTATTTTTTTCCCCCCACTTTTCTTAATTCACTTGAATGGGCATCAATAATCGGATCGAAATGTCAACCCTCAATGTGATGAATGACTGATATTGTATTTTGGAATTCAATTATGTCTACCTAAATAGGAGCATCAATAACAATAGCACAGGCTGTCTTGGCTAATAGACTCGCGCACATAACAGCATGTAGCACAGCAAGCGACGCTGCCGTATTCATTTCCTGCAACAATGTTAGTCGCATGACCACGCAGTGTTCAAAGGGGTGCTGCTGACATGACATGCCATCCTTTAAAAAAAATAGCACACTTAATCTGCAATCGGTTTGGATTGAAATCTGCTGTGTGAACCGCACAAATGAACGGTGTCAAATCATACTCTCCTCTATCCTGTTTCTATTTTGTGTCTCCCCAACTTTCTCTACACTCTCCCAGTCTTTCACTCTCACTCCCTCCATATTTGTGTTTTGGCAGAGGATAGGGCTGTGAGAGTAGCCTAGCTGGCAGACCTTGATAAAATATACACCCTTGATCGTGGCAGCCTGTGGAGTTTGGAAAAGGTTCAGGAAAGGCCTCATCTCTCTCTCTGTCGCTCTCTCTCTCTGTAAAAACCTGCTTGTACAAGAGTCACATTTTTGCATCCTTGGCAAACTTTAGCAAAGCCCCTAATCAGTTTTTGGTCCCTTTGCTACAGGTGCATAAACTCAAGCACCTAACTATGCAGTCTGCTTTTACATCCATTCATGAAAGAATGGGTCGTTCGAAAGTGCTCACTGATTTCAAGTGTGGTGCTGTGATAGGAAGCTAACAATCAGACAGCTTGTCTCTTTACACCTAGATGTTCCATGATCAGCTTTAAGTGGTATTATTGCAAAGCAGGAGCATTTAGGAACCATAGCAACTCAGACCTCGTTAAGTTACAGAGTGTGGTCGCCTAACCGGCCAAACCTCCTCTGACATTAACATCAGTACAAACAGTGTGAGCCGCGAGTTTCATGCCATGGGTTTCCATAGCCCAGCAACTCCTGTTGGTGAAGGTAGCCCAGTGCTCATGTTCATCTTCCTTTGCTGCATGTGCATTAGGTTTCTTCAGCTGGCTAATATCTTATAAGATATATAACTACATAACTTATAAGATATTTAAAATCACTAGCACACAGGGACAAACAGTGATAAGAATATCAATGGAGGTTTTTCCCTTAAAGAGACAGTTCACCTCCCAATCACATCCATATATTTTGGGGGGGGGGTTTTTTGCTTTGATTTTGGTGATGTTCTTTCTTGTGTTTGTAATGTTATTATTTTTCCTAGTATTCCCAGTGTTTCCAAGCTTTTTTCTGCCTCTGTTTTGTTAGTACTGTCTTTGGATGCCCTCTGATTCGCTGATTTGCCTTTCCTACATGTGCCTTGAGCCCACCTGTATTGTTTGTACAGTCAGTCCGCTGTGTCTTGTTTTGGTTTGAGTTTGGATCTAACACATTGACTGTTTGCCTTCTCCTGGATATAATCTACCACTCTACACAGCCAAATGTTTAACTAACTGTCTTTTTTGACATTTTTATAAATACTGTTGATTGTTTTGCTCTTCTTTTATGTGTTGTTTAAAAGTTTAGATGGATGTACTTCGTGGCATTTTCACCAGTGAGCCCCATATGTTCTATCAGACTACAAAACACCTGTCACTATGAACACATTTCCTTCTTTGAGGAAAAAAAACAAAAAACAAAAAAAAACAGATGGGCCTTCCAGACAATGAATGAAGACATACACACACAAGCATGCACACTTGTGTCGCTCACACACAGACACACACATACACACGCACACACACCAATCATGGTCTCCTAGCAACTCCTAGTTAGTGGTCCTACCTTGGGGAAAGATGCTCTTTTCACTTACATCTGGTGTTTGCCCACCAGGGAAACCAGATATAACCTTGGAGTGACCCTGAAATGTATTTCACATCATTCCCAGAAACCACCATATACCGAGTTACTATTAAAGAGGTATCAGCACTACATCTACCTCTTTGTACTATAGCTTTATTTTTTATTTCTTTTACTCCTGACATAAACAGTTGTAGATGTAGACCTCTGTGTAAATTAGTCCTAGGAAGTCTGATGAGAGGTAGCGCTTAAAGATCCAAATGAAGCGCTGTGACACACACAGGCGCTCGTCTTTCTACATCACACATCCTCTCTTTGCAACACGCAAGGACAAGGTGCTGTGTCTGAGATTAACAGCATTTGTGGAGGGCCCGGTTGGTGTCCTGTCCCACACTGGGCCGACAACAGACACATTCTGCTGTAGTGAGTGTGTGTTTGGATTTGTGTGTGGAAGGACCTGGTCACTGTCTATTTTTATGTTTTTTGTGTGTATGCAGCCGTACAGGGGTGTTAAAGCTGTATCCGTCTGTGAGATGCACTGCATTTGTGTATTTGTGCAGGTGCTTTACAGTGAGTGGCCTCTTTTCTGCTTGTCAGCTGCAGCTTGACTGAACCTCCTCAGAGCTCCCATATGATCCAGTGATCGATGAGAACTTCTGGAGGTGCCTTTCACACACTCCTCGCTCCACTCTTCAACACCGCAAGTGTCTGTCGCCACTCAAGGTTACAGTTACAAAGACGACCTCTCTGTCACCTTTTTTACTCACTGGATTATTCGATTAGTCATTCGCGTCCTTGTTCCTCCTTACTCACTTGTTTGCTCGCCTATCTGTCAACAAGGCGACCTCAACAAATGTAGAGGTGCACTGGCTCTTGCCAGGAATTTTGCCCTGCTGGTAAATCTCACTGACATGACCAAAGCAGACACTCGAGCAGTGCTCATGTACTCTCTCACACTTTAGGCTGATCTCATTGTTTACTGACTCAGTCACACACTGCTGAGCCTGCCTTGTTGCTGTCATTCTCATGACACTCCTCAATGGATTTGGGTTTCGCATATATGAGTAAAAAAAGGACACTTTCTTTCTGAAGATTTCAAGGGCCGTGTCTGTCCTTTAACTGTGGGAGGAAGCAACAGTACCTGGAGTGAATTCATGGAGACACAGAGGGAGCGTGCAAACTCCACACAGACTGGATTCAAACCCAGGACCTCATTGCTGTGAGGCAGGAACTAAGCACTGTACCGCCATGCCACCTGATTAAAACACTTTGGATCTGAAAATGACATAAGCTCATCTGACCAAAGGACTGCTATTACTCCTACAGTATGAATATTATAAAACTTACATAGAAAGATCATCTAATGAGTCCATCCATCCAATAGTTCCATCCAACCAGCCAACCAGCCATTTTTTTCCCGCCTATTTATTTCCGGGTCATGGGAGCACTGGGACCTATCTTAGCTCCACCCAAATTGTACACATGGTCAAGGTCAGGGTAACCTTTATGGACTGTGTGGCAAATGAGCTACAATGTGATTGATGTTCTTGTTGCATATTGACCTGCTGGATACGGGACAACACCATGTCCCGTATGTAACGCAAGTGTTTTCAAGGTGCTTTAAAAAGTATTTCACTTTGAGTTGAGCGCATCACAAAAGACACAAAAACCAAAGTTTGTCAGTCTTTTGCACAATCATGCATGGGTACAGGAAGTGGGGTGCAGAGGGTGCTGCGGCACCCCCTACTGACAAGGTGTAGCAAAACATGTCAGGAAAATTAAATTTAAAAACTGGGGGTGGTAGCTTACAGCAGCAACCTTCAAATACTGATAAAGAAGATGTAAGAATCAAAGGCGTAGTGATTAAAAAAAATAAATAAATCAAAAGGACTGGTTAAAGACATGACAACTGCACTGAAGCTGATGAAGCGATACAGTGTTTTCTGTATGATAAGCGAAGCTGTCCTTTCTGTCTGCGTAAAGAAGTTTAACGACACATTTAATCACTGCGATGTTTAAAAATAACAAAAAGAGGTGCGATTTCAACACTCTTAAACGGTAAGAAATAAATGTGTAAAATTACAGAAAAAATTCTGTTAGCCCTTTGTTTGCCCTGTAATTATAAAATGGAAACTCTTTATTTACTGCCATCGGTGAGATCTTGATCAATACAAAAAGCTGTAAAACTTAAATTACAGTTAAAAGTCTAAAATGTATGTCCTCCTTCACATTGTCCAAAGCCGTTCAGTGGGCCAGATATGTTTGACACTCCTGCTTTAACAAGTTTAATATTGCAATTAAAGTCTGGAAAGGCTTGTGAGAGGTAGTAGCATGTGCAGACGCTTTGACATCCAGACCTTTCATTTCATTCATTCTCCAGATTAGCATCTGTCAAATTTGTACATTGAAAAAAAAAAAAAAAAGCCTATCCACCCACAAAACATTATCTTCTTTGTAAATCCACACACCATTTTATAATGCAGGCTTTCATTCTTGAAGCATTGAAAGTTGACATAACCTTGACGCTTTCATCTGGTTAAATTTGTCCTTTCAGAGCTCCTTCGTGGCCTCCTTCAGTGAGTTCTCCTCATATTCAGAATATTTTTGAGGACTTTGATATGTAAAAAAACAGCGTAGTGCGCCTTTAAAGAGGGGCTTCTCATCTTACAGGTTGCGATTCTAATCTCTTGATGTCATGGGAATTACTACCAACTGATTTATTTATGTTTATATTTTCTATTTATATCAGGCAAGATTGAGCACTCCTCATTTAACACTGCGATTCCTTATTGAGTTGTTCCTTTTAATGGTGATGGTTATTGATTGATCCTAATGGTTGTTACATCAGCGTTTTATGAAGTGGTTTCGCACTAACAGTGATTTCTACGCGGCGCTGGAGGTAATGAATGTGCAAATTTCATGTAACCAATGGCGAACAAATTATTTGGCATGCGCTATACCCGCTCGTGTGCCCACTTCAAATTCATAACTCAGATTTTTATTTTCAGCAAATAGATGCCGGATCTAGAGCAGGACAAAAGATTTACAGTCTGTTCAACAGAATGGTTTGCTAACAGTCTCTCAGCCTACTCACACCATTATATCCTTCACTAAATGAGCTGCAGAAGAAAGACTGAGATTTATCCTGGTGCTCTCAGGGCAAACAGAGCGCAGTCTCCTCTTCATACTGACGCTCCATGTTGACATTGGAGGGGCGTGGGGGATAAATCCAAGCAGGATCAATACCAGCTTCTCGTCTCATTGATTTGCTCACCCAACCTCGCCCTCGTCCCACCCGGAGGTTTTTCCTGCCACGCTGACCCCTGATGTCACCCGTGGATGCTCTTCTTCATTCATATAGCTACAAATAGTGCCTATCAATTTCATGATGGTGCCTTTGTTTAGTGACAGCAGCTCTTAGAGATCTCACAATATCATCTTTTAAAACAGGAAAGAAACTATCCCTAACAGTGATTGGTGAGATTTAATTTCTGTCTGTTTGTACGTATGATGCAGACGGTGCTGGCAAATCTCTGGGTGTGAACAGATTCTCAACAAAGCCACAAACAAAGAAATCCAAAGAAAACTTTGGAAAATGCTAATTGATCCAAAATATTGTTCATGATCATTTCTAATTTATGGACACATCAACATAAACATATTTATTCAATGAGGATTTTTATTGCACAAAGGCCAACTCTCAGCAACAACAATGCCTGTGTTTTGGTATTACCCTACACAAGTTTATTACGTTGAAGGTCTTTCCGATTATGTACAATTACACCAATTAACCGTGTGAGATCTAAGACCTCACTGATGATTACTAAAGGCCTAGACAAAAAGGACTTTTTTGGGGGAGGGTGAAATGTAAGTATGAAAATAAAGCATGTATTTCAATAGCATCAGGGCTAGTTTAGGGTCGGGCTGATCACAGATCAGGACGTAGACCTCAAACAGACATAAAAAACTATAAATATGGCCAGCTGAATGCCTGTAGCATCAGCTTTTGTCCCACGATGACCCACAAAGGTATTATCAACGAGGCTGCCACTGGAGGACCTTTGAGGCTCCGATGTGCTTTTACTTTTGTTTGTTCTCTGGAATCTCACAAGTCTTTTTATCTTTTCTGGTTAAAGTCAGTTTTTGATGTTCTGTGATTGGAGTTAGAGACACCGTTCAGTGAGATCTTTTTTTTCCCACTTTCCCGTGCGTAACAGGCCTAAGTTTGTTTACCATGGTCTGAATTAGATGATGAGTTTGTCAACTTTTAACTTTGTCTGGTGGTTTTATTTGTTTTTAAACAAAGAAAACTCTAAGGGAGCTCCAAATGAGCAAGAGATCAGTGGGAAAATGAAACAGAAATCATTTTAAACAGGTCAGGTGTGAAATTTATTTGGGACTTCTTTAATTGGAAGAACCATATTTACATCTTCCAACTAAACTGGAATTCTTTTGAGTGACATTTAAACATGCTAAACTATCAGAGGAAACACATTGTTGAAATTAGGATCAGTGGTTGTTGAAATTGGCTTTTGTGTGCCTGTATAAATGATTGATGATGAGTGATCCAGTTTATCATTAACCATCATTTATAATATTTCTGATCAATTTCATAAAAAGTACAAGGACATGTCAAAGTGACTGCTAACTTTTGAGCAGCTGTATAATATTTCCTGAGTTTCAAAATTTAAGTTTTCCACCACTGCTTCAGACAAAGTTGGGGAAAGGCTTGAGCTGTTTGGGTTTTCGGTTCTTTGGTAATTGTCAAAAGAAAGCAAAAGTGACAGAAACAGGAAACTATTAAGTGCATTCCTGCATTAAAGGTGATCGCTTCGTTGACCCATCAACCACCCTGACCTCCTCCCGCTGTGGACTCTGAGAGCAACATCACAAACTTTCTCTTTTTCTTCTAATGGAAAAGCATTCACCATATCATGAGCCTGTATGACTTTTTAAAGTACTTGTCTTAATTATTACCAATGTTCTACCGGTTTACCGATGTAGCACATGGCACACTGATAGCTGGAACATTGTGCATTTTCACTGCTAATGACGGCTTGTCTATAACCAGTCAGTAACCCATTGCTAACACTCTAACGTGGCTGTTGTGATAATTAACATGTGTAAATGTTGCTTATGGCTGACATTTTTGTCAGAATTGAGACAGTGTCAGCGACATTGTGTGTTTCTTTTTTTATGATTGAAAGCCAGTGGGCACTGAACAGGATGTCGGGCATCGTAACCTTTTACTGCAGTGGTGTTTTGTTTCCATCACCCAATCAGTGGTGGTCTTTGTTTATTTCTGTCCTTCCTCGGGGGTAAATAAGACCCCGCTCCGCCAGAGAGGAGTCTGGGTAATGAGGCTTGCGTCTTTGGAAGCTCTACATCTAACAGGTCATGGGGTCAGCAGTGGCGATCCAAGGGAAATGGATATGAGGCTGGAGGAAACTATTTATAATATATTTCTATGTGTATTTCTATGTCCTGCACTGCTACCCACAACCGTTGTCATATTAATCAATGCATCGAAAACACAAAACATTACAAATCAAGAGAGTCAAAAGAGTTAAGACACAACAAGACCAAAAAAACAGCAAAACCGATCATGTAAAAAATTAAAATACATTTAAAAAGTAAATCAAAGGTAAAGTTTTTGCTCGATATTTCCTAAATGTACACAGCAAATCCAGCATGTCCAAATTAACACTGTCAGATTTGATTTCAACACTATTAAAGTGTCTATATGGGTCCACACCAGAGAGTGTTAATTTAACGCTTTTTGGAGAGTTGGTACGTTAACTCTGATTTAGTGTTAAACACCAAATCTCTCTGGAGTTGATAATTTAACACTTGGTGTTAAGAGTTTATATATTAACTCTCAAAGAGTATTTTAGTTTAACTACATAAGAGTTATCTTCTAATTAATTCTAAAAAGCGGGAATTTTACTGTTCTGAACTTCTAGAAATTTCTTTTGGAAATAAACATTTACTAAAAAGACGCATTTATTCTGAACTGTGCACCACAATTTCAAAACATTTTCTGAAAGATGTAACAGTGTACATGTTCTCACTTTCATTAGAATTTTGTTTATCAAAAGGTCTGACATAGGTGAGCTGGTAAATGCAAATAACAGCATTCTCATCACTTATTTCTTCAATACAATATGCATGTCCTTCATTCATCACTTTGTGGAACTTCAACGCACTTCTGCTCTCCCCCATAGTCCATCTTCACAAGCATATCCTATGTGGAGATTGAATAAAAATTAGTTGACACTAATTAATGGCACAAATCAATTGCTGCACAGTAAAAAAAAAAGGAATCCTTTTTGAGCCATTACTTGTGTAAGGTATTTTCCCAAAAGACAAGGACACAGACAACAGGTAATACTGAACTAAATGTAAAACCTCAACCTTTTTCATTTTTACCTAAACCGTGTGCACAAAACTCTGGAGGGATCTAAATGCTAACGTAGAACCCAGTCAGGACATCTGCTACTGCTGTTTGCTCGTTTTTTTATGGGATATCATTTTCAGGCTTCAAGTAGCACCATTATGCCAACATTTCACATTCTAGACATTGTTTTAGGTGTATTTGACCAAAAATTTGACTGAAAACTCACATGCAAGCTTTTTTTCAAGGGTGTGGTATTTGCCCGCAAACAATACCTTTCAGCTAGCTAAAACAGAATATTATGCTATCAGCGAGCAACATGGCTAATGCCTTTCACACAGCTTTGTCTCAACTCCAAAGAGCCATAAGTAGAGCCAGAAGTAAAAGCTAATAATAATAATTGAAACAATCTTTGAAAAAATGACTTACCAAGCATGGCAAATAACTCAAATATGTAGAGCAAAATGTTCTGAAACGGCTTCACTTCAGCTTCGATTGGAGCCTATGGTGCTGGGGGCGGAGTCTGTGAATTTACTCTATTAGTGTCATAGCCCCTCTAGGAGTTAAGAGGTCAAGAGTTAATGTTTCCATTGTAACACCTCCAGATTTGAAATAGAAACACTCATTTTTAACACTCGATTTTAACTACTATCATTTTACACCTCAGAGTTACATTAAAAGAATGTGACTCTACTTAGAGTAAACTTAACTCTAAGACTACTAACACCAAAACATTTAACACTTTTGAATTTGCTATGTAAGGATCATTTAGAAGTATATATCTATATACCTATCTGAGTAAACAACAATAATAAATGTATATTTAAGATATTTTGGTAACAGATTCATCCCCAAACAATTTCTCAAAGTTGTTGTTGCCTAAAACGAGAAGAATTCAATTAAGAAGAAAAACAGAAACGTTAGAGGAAATTAGAGGAAAAGCATAATCAATCCCTCAGTCAAAACAGGATGTAAACAACTCTTCATCTTACTGCAGTTTTCCTCTCCAAGCAGCTCATCTAACATTCTCATTTCAGCAGAAACTTTCATGAAAAACTTTGCTGAATTTTCCAACTTTGATGGCTTTGGTTTCAGTTTCAGTGAATTTTAATGTGGCTTATTTTGCTGCTCGCTTATTGGACCTTCTTAGCATATTGCAAACACCAGCCCAAAAGGTAACATATACAATATATCAATCCCTCCATGTAGTTACTGCACTGCACAATATATTTTTTTCCTCTGTATATCACTCAGGGTCTCCCAGTGCTGTTTGGGTTCTGGGTTGAAAGACCAGCTAATTATCAGTGGATTAAATTAGTGTGTAATGTGAAATGTGTCACTCGCAGGGAGAAATGCAGTGAAACCTACCACCCAAACTCCGGAGCTCCTCTCGCCTTTAAAGAGCATTGGCAAGTCTTTCGGCTCAGTGTGTGGAGCCTGTGATTTTACTGACTTGGTGTGCTTTAACACAGCAAAGTGTTTAGTCATTAAAGAGTCAGATATTTCGCACACAGATTATTGCTCCTCCATGCCTGCTGCATGGCTAAGCATATGATCATTAGCTTGCATGTTAGCCCAATAGGCTTTAAAATATCACAGCTGAACATCCATTAAGTCTACCAGAATTCCTTTTAAGCCCATTAAAACCAGTAAAGCCCTGTTTGGTGAGTTTTGGACATATGAAACATCTGACTGATCAGATCATTTAGCTGGAGGCTGTGTTTTCACTAACTGGTAACCATGCATCAAACCTCTGACCATTTTTTTTTTTGGGGGGGGGGACTTGTTGCCTTTTCTTTTTCTGCATCAAAAGCCCTTCATGTGAGCTACAGCTCATCAGGACCCAGTGCCATCGGATGGAAACTCTGTTAATTACCGTCAGATCCAACGCCCTACAGTAGCTGCACGCTGCGGGGGTTCAATGTATGCCTTCGCTGCAACCTAAGGTTTCCAGGATTTAAAAGCATTTCTTCCCTCACTCCCTGATGTTTCCCTTATTAGACCGAGACAAAGAACATTGATTCTCGTGCAATTATTTTTTCCGCTCCACCACAACTGGATGATTTCCTTTATGCTTTTAAGCCTGTCTGCTTGGGTCACAGTTTACCAGACTATGTGCTGTAATTTACCTGTGCTTGAATGAGCATGTGTGCAGCACTTCTCCTGCTGTTCTTCTCATGAGTATGGACTCTTCTTTTTTTCATTCACCTTTCTGTTCTGTCTCTGTGTACGTGTAGCATGTGCTCGCATGTACAGTATTGCATGCATGTATTTATCTTTTTCCCACAGCATGCAGATGTGAGGCGATGGTGTTTGTTGGTGTACCTTTCCTGTCCACTTAGTATGGGAATAAAGCAGACAGTGGGTGGAGGTCTGGCCGTAAGATTAGCCCTCCTCGACTGCAGCAAAGGCAGGGCCGGCCTCTCCTCTGCTGCTCCCCACGTAGCCATTAATGTAAACACGATCAATATGTTTGTTGTGAGACCTGCACAGCTAAAAGGAGAGAGTGAAACCACAGAACCATGAGGTCGGAGTCTTCCCTCATTCTCACCATCTTTCTGTAAGCCATCATATTTAAATGTCCTTGTTCTCTTGGCTGCACTTGAATGTACTTTGTGTCTCTGACTTACTCGAGGGCTCTGGCTAAAACTACTTTTAGCTAGCTACCTCGAGTAAGTCAGAGTCCTGTTAGGGTTTGGAACTTTGCTAGAACCTGCCAGCGGGCAGTTGGATTGTGTGCTGATAACAGACAGACCTCTTTTTTAACATCTTACCTTTTAAAAATGCATCTCAAACTTCCGTACTGCTAAATCTCTATGGCACAGCTTTCTGAATGTTTGTGAGGCTCCATTGCTGTAGAGTGAATGGCAATGATGTGACTCTTCCATTCAAAGGCTCTGGTTTTAACTTGCAAAAAGTAGCAAAGAGAAATTATTTTGGAAACTAATAAGTCAGTAACAGAAGTCCAGTCTTCACATTTACCCTAGAGTTACAGTGATGTATGGAATAGTTCATGCAAAAGGTTTTCAAAAAGTTAAAAAATGAAGTTGTACACTTAAACATCACTTGTGCTGCTTTGTGTGGTAGAACAAACACACCATTATCGTTTTTTCTCTAAAATGTCAGTGAATCAACAGAATGATGATGCCAACTGTTTGGTGGCAGCTATATACTTGAATGAACTGCAACTTCAGAAAGAGCAAACATGTATCTAAGGTATTGTATGAATTATGCACCTAAAACACACATTACCTTGTATCTTTTTCCGTCTTACAACACCAATGACTCCTCTGCTGTCTCTTCTACAGCTCTACGGTCATGTTATTGGCTCAACTTCCTTTGTGTTTTATCCTCAGAAACAACAACAGACACGATGGAGTTTTTGCAAGTATAAAGGTTCTCAATCCAAATGCATTGTATACTCTACCACATTTTGTACTGGCTGCAAGTGGTTTCATATTCCAACCGTCCTGGCAACACTCTACTGAGAACAGGAATATGTTGCTCTCCTTCTTCATTATTCAGCTTTGTTAGTGTTGAGTCTCCACACTGACTCCATGTAATCCGTAACTCCAAGAGCTGAAAATTTTAAACGCACATTCAATACCAAACCTGTGGAATACTACTGTTACAGATGTGCCGATGTTTTGTGCAGTCACAGTGTGGTCCGTACCATGATGTCATATTTATGATGTTCTTCATCCTTCTGTCTCCCATTAACATTTAATGTGATATTTTAGGACTTCTGGGAAAACAAACAAACAAGCAAACAAAAAAAAAACCCCAAACTGTTAATTTTGTCCAATTTCACATCGGTCTAGAAACTTATACATAACATGAGATTTAACTGGTTGGGTCATTTTATCTCGCTCAGTTATGTTATTAGTGTGAAGTCTGTGATCGAGCCAAGATCTGTAGGTAGCAGCAGGCTGGCTGTTTCACAGCCACATCACACCATTCTGAAGCGTACAGCCAATTGCAACGTTTGTAGTCACTTCAAAGTATATTGACTTTTTTGTGTGTGTGCAAAGCTCAGGACAAGACTCTACCATGGAGTAAACCTGTCAGAAGTCTGAGAATACACGCACGCACACACACACACACACACACACACACACACACACAAACACACACACACTCGTGCATGTACTTTTCTGCCTTACAGCTTGTGAGTGTTTGCAGGAACAGAACTGAAAGCACAGACAGTGACCTGAATGCTCAGACTTATAAAATCGGTCCATCGAGCACAGTTGCATATACACACGACTGTTATGCAGGATTTCAGTGTGCAAAACTCAAATTCAAGCACACCTTCATCAATAATATAGTATTCCATATCAGTGTGGGAATTGTTAAAATGGGAGTCTGTTTGACTGATAGGCATCTTCACCTATATCACTCAGGTTGCTTTCTTTTTTTTTCTTGTTATTTGCCCCAGTCTGTCTTTACACAGTTTTTCTAGCTCCAAACACCTGAATAGATGGCTGCAGGTTGTTGTTCAACCTCCAGCATTTAGATAACTCCCTTCAGAAACCTGTAAGTGATTTTAATGATGTTATCCTCAGCTCATCTGTACATCTGCTCAAATCTCCACTGTATTTCTGACATGTTATAGCATTTCTTTATTCTTTCAGGATGTGAAAACCTATTTTAAGTGCAGTTATATAAATATCCTTTAAATGTTTCTAAGTTTATGAAATATTTTATTGTATTAATTATGTGCCAATTTTTATTACAGGTTAGGTATTTAACCTTCCACCGTTGAGTTTGGTCGTCAACGGAGACTGCAGCTGATATTTCATAAGCATTTAAATTTTGTGTCACTCTGTGCTCTGTGTTCAAGTTCACCATTTGTTTGTTCTTTTTTTTTTAATCCGGGGAAGGTTTTTGAAGGTTAGGAGCCACTGCAATGTTAGATTTGGTATTTAGATTATTTATTTGGATTATTCAGGAAATTTCTGTATGAATCTTAATATTCTCTCTCCTTTCAGTGTCAAAAAAGCCAAAAGGATTTTCTGATAAATCTATTCTGGTTTTGTTGACTTTTGACAGCTTTTGAGCATAGCCATTGTTTTCTGAAGAGCACACTGGTAGGTTGAAGCAATTTGCTTTTAAAAATAGAAACTTTCTCACTGATCTGTACCAAAGTGAAATCATTTAGTTACCCCGATTCTGGCTTTACTGGTTGTTTTTTTCTGTCTCTGCTGTTCCTCACCTGTTCATCACTTGTCATTCACATCCATAATCAGTTCATCTCCATTTTTTCCCCCCAAACATTAATCTTTTTTTTTTCAATGTTTATCTTTAATCACACCTGGAAAGACTTTGTGTTTGCACATCTAAAATGATAGCTCCTTTTTGAATGTGTTGTCTCATCTGCTGTCACTAGAAAAAAACACTACACACTCAGTACAGTAGTATAGAACCATAAAGTATGGATGAATACTGCAGCTCACAGGCTGTTGTACTAAAGATATAGAAAATATAGATAAACATTGCTCTGTTGTAGGGTCCACCTCTTGAACCTAAACTGAAGACACACTGTGATAGAATAAAGACATCTTCAGATCAATTTTAACTGTCTATGAGCAAGCATTTGGCGAGAGTGGAAAGCAAAAACTCCTTTTAAACAGGAGGTCTATATGCATGCATGCATTCATTTTTTTGTGTTTAATAGAAAATGTCCTACTTTTCAGCATCTTAGACCCATCAGATCTTCATTTTGGGTTTGTACATCTGGGTTTAAAATAAAATTATCAACATATTGTTAGTTTTATCATTAGTCCTATTATTATTGCTTTTTTAAAGAGTAGTAAAGAAGAAAATGGCAAACCTTTTCCAGACATTTCAAGGTATCACTCATGAGTAAATAATGCATGTAGCTGTTCAGGTATAGTTCAGGTATCCTGATCCTGGTTCGTTGACTATGAAACTGAGTCACCACAACCACAGTCCAACTTAATATTACTTATTATCTATTATTATCAGATGATACTGGACTTGGTGGCTTCATCTATCCACTGATATAATAGAATGGATACTCAATAGCGACATTATTTATTTTATCAGATAAAGGGTCAGTAAGCATTATTAAAAGCTTTACATAATTTAATTTAAAATAAGTCAGTATAGTAATTATTTGTGAATAATAGCAGAGTGCTGAAGCTGAACTCTTAAATGGATTGCAGCTATCGTTAATATAAGATTGGCTTGTGGTCTCTCTGCTTTGTCAGAATCTCGGGGGTGAAAACACCTTGTTGATTAACTTTGTAGTCAGAAAACGTGTGGGAGACAAACGATAGGCAAACATGAATTATTTGAAAGTTAACTTTAGCTAACACTTAAATCTCAGGAGAATTTTTAAAGGGCTGTGTGGGTGTGTAAATTGTTCACATCCACACAGTTCTTTGTAGATTGTGCTTTATTGACGTCTCTGTAACTAATTTGCCAAATTCTTTTGTAACTCTTAACTCTCTTTACCAGCCTAAATTAATGTTCTTTAGTGATCTCGTATAATCCTGGGTATCAATGAGCAGGGCTCTATTCAGTCACTCTAAGTGAAAATAATTCTCACATTTCAAAGGATGATCAATGATAATGCTTTTATGATTGGCCACCTTTTGACTATCGTGTTGCTAAGACGCGTGTTTGAAGTGGCCCTTGGTTACTTGACAATATTCAGTTTTTGTTCATCATGTTCTGTTTAAAATCATCAAGTTCCTGACAGTCACCACACTACCCAGTACGTGGATACATTAACTTACAGCTTCTACCCTTCCATCAAAGTGTAAAGTTAGTGGCATTAACAACATTTTCCTGACCTGCCTGGAAATGGTACCAATGCTTCGTTGTCCACTTCCGTTTATTGGCATGTTTGGGGGATTTGAACTGACACTGTAATTTTAATTTGATGTGTGTTACAAGATATTGTTGTAGCATCTATCTTCTATATTTCTAACTAAATTCTTATCACCTTATCACAACTGCAGTTACAGTTACTCTAAAAGTTATGCCCAGTGGCTCAACATTTGGTATCTAGCTAATATGAACTAATTAGTACACTTTGGCAATACTAAGCCTTCTAAACAGCAGCATTAGTGACACAGCCAAGTCAGGAATACATTAAAATGTATCTTTCTTTCTTTCTTTCTTTCTTTCTTTCTTTCTTTCTTTCTTTCTTTCTTTCTTTAGTTTTGTTTTTATTCTAGTATTGGTACAAGGAAGAATTCTCCACGAGATATTTGGAATGCAAAGGGATTTCTGGCAGGGACTTTGCTGTTTTCATTTTACAAGTTCAGCTGCCTTTGGTGTTTTTCTTTTAAGATATTACCAGATGGAATTACATCAGGGATCGGCTCTGAGCCCCTTCTTGTCTGCAGTGGTGATAGACAGGCTGACAGACGAGGTCAGGCAGGAGTCTCTGTGGACTACGTTGTTTGCAGATGACTCTGTAATCTGTAGTGAGAATAGGGAGCAGGTAGATGAGAGCCTGGAGAGACTGAGGTATGGTCTGGAGAGAAGAGGAATAAAAGTCATGAGAAGCAAGACTGAATACATGTGAGGCAGGTTGTCTCACTCCCACAAGGTGATGGTAGATGAGTTTAAATAACCTGGGGTCAACAGACAACTCACAAAAGATTACAAATGAGTACATCAGAGGTACAGCTCAGGCTGATTGTTTTGAAGACAACATTAGAGCAAGGCTGAGAAGTGCAGATGAGACATAGTGGATATATTGGATAAAAGATTTTGAAAGAAGGAAAAAAGGGGAACACCATAGAGAAGATTCATGGATGTAGTGGAGGAGGGCATGCAGAGAGTTTCCATCACAGAATCAGATCTTAGGCATAGCATCCTCTTCTGTGGCGAACCCTAAAAGAAAGGAACAGCAACAGGAAGAAGAAAAAGATGATCAAATAGACGCCACAGGCCTGTGCTGCCTTTCTTTGGTGCATTTGGTGTTAGCCCTGATGCAATAGCGCCTTTCCCTTCTGATCCCTGTGTCAGTCTTGGACCGAAAACTATGAATAGTTTGTTGAAGTTTATGCAATATGTTCTTTTGCAGAGAACAGCACTGTTATGTGTCTTACTCTGCATGATTGCATGCGCAACTTGAGTTGCCGACCTATAAAAAAATCATGCACTATGACGTCATAGCGCATTACCAAGTGGAAATAATGCAACTGACACATATTGAAGGACTTAACGTGTTGTACTGATCTTTGGTAAGTTTTCACAGTGACTTTAAGAGGCTTATCTTTTCTTTAGTTTCCTCATTTAAGTGTAGAACCAGTGAGCACATGCCATGACGAGGCATCCATCCATCCAACGACCTCTCAGAATTTACAAGAATTGCTACCCCTCCTATAGCATCGATCAGAATTTAGTCAAACTTAGACACTGATATGGTCATCATCCAATTTTATGTCAAGGTTAAGGTTATATCCATTATTTTACAGGCACTTACCTATGAATTGTGACAAATCACAAGCCAATGAGCTACTATTACTTCTGTGACATTCTGATTGCTTAAAGGGATGCATGAACAACTATGCCTTAAGTTTGTTCAGAACCGCTAGCAAAGCAGTAGAGTGTGCCACTGCATGTGAACATACTTATCCATGAATCATAGACATAATATTTCATAGATATGAAGTTAAAAGCTATTAATCCACATAATTATACAAGAAAGATGGAGAACGGCTCCACTGTTGCTCCAGTTTTGGACAGAGACATGCTTATAGTTCTAGTTTTTGTTTGCCTCCTTGAAACATCACTCTTGTTTTACTAATTTCAAAAGCCATTTTCTACAAAGTGTTCAGTATTCAATGTAATATTTGTTGGCTAAAAACAGTTTTTGTTTGGTTTGAAAAACAATCTAAGTTCGTGATCATCAAAAAGTGTAGAATATTGTTTTAGTTTAAGGTTTCCATGTCTGGCTTGTCACAACATTCTCATATTTATTCACATTACACAAGTTGTAAAATCCACAGACTATTTTAATACTATCAGATCTAGTTAATTCAAATTCTTAACCTTTTTTTTCAGATGGCTCAACTTACCCAGTTAAGTTCTTGAGCTGCGGGTCCTCTTCTTGGGTACCCATATCTTTTTAATCGAACCATAAGCCCATTTTCCTCAAATGTACCATGTTTAAAGCTTTGTTTTTATGTGAAAACTCAAAATGTGTCTGAAAACAGATGAAGATACAATTAATGTTATGGCTCACTGGAACATCTCCAGTAATTCTAATAACTTCCACCTGTTCTTCTCCTTCTGAGCCAGGTGAAAATATATTCTGCCCGTAGATTTCTGGAGTCTCTCACGCTGTAACTTCTAAATGTTGAGTGGCTTATTCGTGATCGTTCTCCTCGGGATCCCGTGGGAATTGTGCTCTAACAATAGAAGCTCAGAGGGATCCGATGGAGCAGTGGCACGGTCCGATCTTTGTTATGCGACATGTGGGCCCCAGAACATTTGTTCTCTTTCATCCCTCGATATGTGTGGGATGAACAGATCCTTCCCAGGAGAGTCCAAACTGTTTGCTTGCTTCAGCTCTCTCCACATATCTGCTTCATTCTTATTGCCATCCTTTTCTCTTTTTTGCCAGCATTCTTATTGTTTTATATCTGGTTGATCTCTATAATCTTTCGTCTATTTCTATTTCTATTTTGTTTGAGTTTGCTTTTTTCCCCCTGTTACCCGACTCTCTTTTCATTTCCTGTGATTACAGTAATGTTTGCCAGTAATGCGAGCCGTCTATGTACAGAAACACACGCACGCACAACATAGACATACGCAGAAGTCGCTGCTTTTATGAAGGAGTGTTGAAATCTGTTGAAATCTTCCTTTTTGATCCAGACTGAAATATTAAACTGTTGAATGAATCTCCGTTCAATTTTATGCACACATTCATGGTCTCAGATAGATGAAACCCTGATTGTGATGGTCCCCTGGCTGTTCCTGTTCATTGGGGTCATTCGTGTCATCACTGTGATGACATGAAGGTCCCTAGAATATAAACTACCACTGACAGATCAAAGTTGCCATTTGATAAGGTGAAATACCTTGATATTTTCTGGATCCACCCAGCTTTTTGTGCAAATATTCATGGTTCCCAGATGATATATCGAAATTACTTTCATGATTCACTAACTTAATTTATCCCATGGGTTTATGTATAAGATGAATTGACTGCCTAACTACAAAACTAGTTGATTTGAATGAGGTGCTTATATGATAAATGTGCCAATAAAATCATTCTTGAGGGTTTACTTTCACAAATGGGGTGATCACATCTCAAATATTACTATTTCCCCCAGATTATATGTTACACTGATAAGAAGTTAGGAAGAATACATTTTCCTAAGTCCCTAAGAGATAAGTACTTTGACCTCATCTCTGGGATTGTTTACTACAGGTTTAAATCCTCAAGTTTGAGATTTTGGAAGTTTATTTCTTCTATAAAAAGGAGAATTTTCATATGACTTTACAGAGACTGACGTGCTTTTGGAGCAAGCTTCAAGTAACCATTAAAGGAACTTCAGTTATAGACAGTTGTGCACTGGTTTCCTGTTTCACCCACCGATCCTGCTGTTTCTTGGGATTTACAAAATGTCTCCCTCCATGGATTAAACATTCAGTCATTTTGCTTAGAGCAGACGTTCCCAAAGTGTGGGGCCCGCCCCCTAGGGGGGGCGCAGAGCCATTGCAGGGGGGGCGTGGCATGAAAAGGGAAAAAAAAACAAAAAAACAACGCTTGGACACTGCTAGCACGGGGCGCCCACACAAACGCAAAGCAGGAGATGAAGCATAGCTGAATATGTTTCCAAACCAACTTCATTCTAAGCCAAAGACTAGAAAATATGGTGAAGCATATCTTCCCTTTGATTTCACCTGCACAAGTGCTGAGGTAGGTCTCCCTGCAGGATTGGTTTTCCCTTTGTCGGGAGCAGCGCTGGGCTGTTTAAATCACGGACAAACAGTATCCCACATTCTTGATTTGTAGTTCACAAACACTTGTTGTAATGACTAACTACTCCTGACATTTTGGAGATGCTAGCTCTTTATACAGTAAAGTTACAGTGGGATACAAATAATATCAGGCTGATCCTGCCACGATTTGTTCCCCCGGTTCAAATCACGGACAAACAGCATCCAACAGTTGTTTATGTTTTTGAACCCATTTTGCAGAGGGATTTTTTGAAAAATGTTGAATATTATTACACAGGAAAAAAAACAACTACATGTAAAATAATTACACCGTGATGCCTCTGCCTTTCTAAATGGAGGGACAGTAACTGCATGTATATGTAAGCGTGTAAAAACCTGCAGATAGTCAGATTAACAGTATTTCGTCTCTATCTGCCATTCTGCAATTCATCTCATGTAAACAATAACGTGGCGCACAGCGTGACGTGAAAAAGGCACATACCTTTGACGTTGCATGACGAACTCTATATTCCTCGTCCACACATAAACGCAAAAAAGGAGTTTTAAAAAATCTCCATTCTCGGTGATTCGAAACGCTGTTTACGCGTGGACGAAACAGCTGCGTTTTCAAAAATACCCGCGTAGGTGCCGACGTAGCATAAAAGACTTTATTAGTTTATTTTCTTGCTACCTGCATATTACTTGTATTTGCTTAATTGTTTACTAAATGTTTGAGGTGTGAAATAAACCGCAATGGAGCAAAATATGGGTGTGTGTGGTTGGAGGATGTGTTCTTGCGTGCGTGCGTGCGCGCGCGAGGGGGGGCGCAAACATTTTTCTTGTAAAACAAGGGGGGCCCAGCAAAAAAAGTTTGGGAACCACTGGCTTAGAGTATGATGCAAAAGTCTTGAGTCACCCATCAATTATTTATATTTTGCTGTCAAGTTCTGCAGGCTTTCTGAAGGTCTTTCAATGCTCTTCTTTAGACATTAGCTGCTTTTTCATTTATTTTCAATCCAATCTTTGTATTGGTCCTTGTTTTAAAAAAACAAACAAACAAACAAACAAACAAAAACATTTCCACAGCATTTTTAGTTTGTTTGTTAATCCACTTAACACTGCCCTACAGTATGAATTATTAAAGTATGGAAACCTAAAAAGATCAGTAAAAGATCAGTTACTGTTTTCTCTAAAGATAGCAAACAGCAAACATTTTATCTATAAGCACTTTGTTACTTGTCACAAAAAACAAAATTTCTTTAGTTGATTCTCGTAAAAATCCAAAGATAACGCAGTTTGACAGAAAAAATAAGCATTTTTACATCAACAATTTAGAGAACTATTCGATGAAAACTTGGCAATTCTCAACATGGTGTGCAGTGCATCCTTAAAAACATTGTGAAACCTGAAAAAGTGATGGACAACAGAAGAAGTGGCAGACCTACGTTTCCTGAAAGTCATGTTCTTAAAAAACATGACTTTAAGGAAGCTTTATAAGACATCTCAGTAGAAACGGTGTCTGTTTAGGAAGGCTGAAGTATGCCAAATTACAACAACTGGCCTGAAAATCACTGGCTCTTGTGAAGTGATGAAAAATTTGAAACTGGGTTGAAATCATCATCAGTTTGTATGCGGAGAATTCAGAAGGCAGGTACAATAGCGAGGGTCTACAGCCATTTGTAAAACACGGCCGAGGCTCTGTCATGGTTTGGGGCTGCATTTCAGCCAGAGGTGTTGAGAATCTTATCATAATTGGTGGATTTATGAATAATTCCTAAATGCAACAACATCTGGAAAGCATTTGTTTGGCAGAAAAACACAGAATGAAACTCTATCAGTCATTGATTGGCCTCCCCAGAGCCCAAACCTCAACATTATAGGAGTGTGAGATTGTCTTAACAGAGATTGAAACAAAAGGCAACAAAAATCGAAAGAAGAGCTTTGAATGTTCTTCATGAAGCCCGGAGAACTGCTCCCGAAGACTACTTCAAGAAACTGCAAGAAAACTTGCCTAAGAGAGTTCAGGCTGAGGCTGACTTTCAAGCTTGAATTGATAAAACTTGTTGTATTGCCAGGTGTGACCACCGGGAAAAAAATAGCATTGCTATACTGCAAACTTTTGTTAGTTAACATATATTTAATTTATCCTCTTTTTAAATCATTCGAACCCAGTGCATAATTAATTACCATCCATACAACAATCCCATCAGCAGTGCAAATATAAAGCTATCCCCAGTCAAAGGTTCCAAGTCCACGTCTTGTCCCCAGTTGCCGTCTAAAACAGAAACACACATACACACTCCTCAGCCCTAAGCCAGCAACTTTCCTGTGTGCAAGAGGTTTCTCTCCAGAGTCACTAGATCACTGTCGGATTAGCCCCCGATTTCCCTGCAGGCTACTGGGGTGCCCCAAGTGTGTCTGTATTTTTCATTGTGTGTGCCTGTGTGTGCGTGTGTGAGAGCAGGCATGCTTGCAAGTGAAATGGCAGGGAACATGGTGATTAACACTGGATGTGTGGTTGCTCCCGGTGCTGGCACGGTTGTGGGGAAGTGCTGAGCCGTGTAAGCACCTGCTTTACCCCCCTCCCCGCCCCCCACGTCACATAATAAAGACATCAAGTGCACCATTGCACTCCCCTACACATCCACCCCTCCCCCTTGTCTCGCTCACACAGTCCCATACTACATGTAAAAACATATTAAACGCAGGCAAATTTAGTCCCACATATCTATGCGTAGATATATGTATGGCTGCTGTGTATTTTGGCCTAATCGCTTTTAACATGGAAAACCACACTAAACTCATGTCTCCACCATCTTTCCAAGCGTGACCTCCACAAGTTGGCCAGTTAATCCTGGAACAAAACTATTAACCACCTTTAAATGCTCCATTACTCAGATCTGTGGTCAGCTTTGTTCCGGCTCAGTCTTCCACTGGTCCTTGGACTCAGCCACCAGACTTCAGATCACAGTGTCCGAGTCTTTGGCTTGTCTTGTAGAGTCTGGCAGTGTGTTTTAAGAAATAAGAGCAAACAAACAAAACAGGCTGAGAGGAAAGCACAGAAATCCTGTAGGGATGCCTCATACCAAGTATAAAGAAAGAGGTGGAGGAAGAAGAAGGGAGAGCTAGGGGAGAGGAGAGCAGGGGGTGCAGCTGCAGCGGATTCAGTGCCAGTGTTGGTCCTAACCAGCAGCTTGTCTTTATTTTTGCAGAATGTACAACATGGTAATAATTATACTCTCAGATCATTTCCTGTCATGTTTGTTTATTCCCATTATACATATTGCCATCTTAGCGAAAGGGCCCTTTGTCTCTTTCTTGTAGCTTGGACAGAGAGGAGTGTGGGGGCTTCCACAGGTGGGGCTTACTTCAGGGTATCAAAAAAGGAGACTATGCGGAATTTGACTCTCTTGGATAATTGGCTTTTTATTTAGTTTCCCTTCAGCTGGGCAGAAGGCCGTTCTGTCTGCAGAAAATATGAGCAAAAACCAAAGCAAAGAGGGGCTCTGAACCAGAGATCTGTGTAGCATACCCATACTTTGCCTAGGAAGGTATCTGTAAAGTCTCAAGTTGTTAGCCACTCCCCATTCCCAAAATATAGTATGAGATAAGTTTAACCACATGCTGCTACATACTATCAGCAAAACAGACATGATTTTGATACTGATTCATAGTTGTTGTTAACACAAAAGTCACAATGTTTTCTGACCTCAAAAAAATGCTTTATCTAACTAAAGTCATCATTTTCTTAACCGCTCCTCAAATTCACTGTCTATCCCAGCCGATCCCAAAAGGCAACTCAGTGGTCTTTTACTATACGAGACCAAATCTTAGCCAAAGTTTTAAAAAATTGAAATAAGGATTGTAGCTGTTTTGGAAAGTAAATTCTGCAGATAGTGTCACCAAATTAAAACAAAAACAAAAACAAAAGTCTCATGTGTGTCGTTCTAGGGCTTTCATGGACAAACAAATTATTTTTGGTTTGTATAATTCATTGGACTTGCAAAATGTGCTGAGGAGATTGAATCATATCTGTGTGTCTTTTTATCAGCTCTCTCTGTGAAAGAAAAATATCTTTGTCACACTGTTGTGTATGGATCACAGTTCCTCTGTTTGAAGTCTGATGCTTCCTTTCGCTGGTGCATTTCCTCGTAATGGCTGATGACAGGGGTGTGTTTCAAAGCCGATGTCGTGCTGTAGTAACTGTTTCTTTCTTTTTTCTTTTCTTTTTTTTCACTTTTGGCTCGGCCAGACTGTGAACAGTTTAAACTGGCGTAGAGTTTCACAGAGCCACACAAAGGATGGTGAGGACTACATGAGCACAGCTTCCACCTATAATAATAATAATCATACAAAGCATAATGTGGGACACAGTGCTCACTGGTTACCAGCTACACCTTCTGGCAGGTGCCTTGACGCTTATTGCACTGTAGATAATAATGCCGTTTGACTTTAAATTGATCATCGCACTGGTTACCCAATATAAACATTTTAAAAGGCTACAGTTTTACCTTTTTTTGTATCCATGCTGATGTTTTTGATCTTAAATCGAATACCTTCAGGATTCATTTTGAAATTCAGGTCTTATAGTAATTTATAAATGCCATTCCCCCCATTAAGTCAGCTTGAGTTTGGGCCTCATTATCTTGCAAGGCCAGTGAATCTGTGGCAGCACGTGGTGCCCGACATTCAAGGCATTTTTTAAGGTGGTGGTACAAACAGTAGTATCGACGACATAAATCTATCAATTTACCTGCCTGTCTTTCTATCAATCACATTAAGCACCATCATCATCAGTTCTTTTTTTTAATGTGAGACTGGATTGCCACAGGTGCGCAAAATGAAGCACCTAGGCATGCAGACTGCTTCTACAAACATTTGCGTGATAGGATGCCAGCTGTCCAGCTAAACCAATCGGAAGATTTTCCCACTACCAAATATTCCACTGTCAGCTGTTAGTGGTATTATAACAAAGTGGTAAAAATTGGGAACAGCAGCAACTCAGTAGCAAAGTAGTAAGCCACGTAAAATCACAGTGGGGTCAGAGGGGCATATTGAGCAAAGGCTGCCAACTTTCTGCAAAGACCACCAAACTTCATGTGGTCTTCAGATTAGCACGAAAACAGTGCATAGAGAGCTTCATGGGGTGTGTTTCCATGGCAGAGCAGTCACATCCAAGCCTTGCATTAGCAAGTACAATGCAAAGTGTTGGATGTATTGGGTTAAAGCATACTACCGCTGGACTCTGGAGCAGTAGAGACGTGTTCTCTGGAGTGACAAATCACAGTTCTCCATCTGGTAATCTGATGGATGAGTCCGGGTTTGGCACTTGTCAAGAAAATGGTACTTGTCTGACTGTACTGTGCTAAGTGTAGAGTTTGGTGGTGCTGGGATTATTGTGTGGGGTTGTTTTTCAGGAGTTGGACTCGGCCCCTTGGTTCCAGTGAAAGGAAATCTTAATGCTTCAGCATACCAAGATATTTTGGAAAATTTCACGCTCCCAGCATTGTGGAAGCACCTTGAGGATGGCCCTTTCCTCTTGCAATATGACTCCACACTAGTGCATGAAAGACGGTTCATAAAGAAGACATGGATGAGCGAGTTTGGGGTGGAAGAACGTGACTGGTCCTGACCTCAACCCGACAGAACATCTCTAGGATAAATTAGAGCAGAGAATGCAAGCTAGGGTTTCTCATTCAACATCAGTGTCCGACCTCACAAACGTGCTTTTCCCGGAAAAGCTGAAGCAGTTACAGCTACAAAGGGTGGGCTGACATTATATTAAACTGTATGGATTAAGAATGTCACTATAGTTCATATTCGTGTGAAGGCAGATGAGTGAATACTTTTGGCAATATATTCTTATCTATCTACATGAGCATGCAAAAAAACAAATACACGGTGAACTGCAGGTTATGTGACATGCTGAGCAGTGCTCTATGCAGAAGCGCTGACTGTGACAGGGTCGGGCGGTAATGCCGGGGCACTGGAGGTCTCTCAAGTGTCGCCCAAAGCTATGGCCACAAAATTTGATATAGCTGCAGTGGTGATTATGAAAAAAAAGACAAAGGCAAACTTTCAATTATGCTTCCCTGGGTACTTCTCAAAGGATCGTGTCTCTGGGTAACATTTCTTTGGAGAGCTTTCAAGACCTTCAAGAGTATGTTTATCAGGTTAATTCTACGAGGAACTAGCAGCCAATTTTTTTGATCAACCCTATCCTTTGTGTATCCCCCTCTTCTTTAATCAAACGCAAGACATTTCTCCACCTCAGATCTTCCTTCGTGACATTTCTTCAAGGAGTTAATTTGCTAGCAGCCATCAGCAGGCTTGTCAGTCAGTAGTCAAATGATCTCCTCTCGCATAGGAACTACGCTTAAAATTCACTCCATCTCCCCCGTCAATCACCGGTGGCTGCATCAGATCAGAGTTTTGTCTGAGACGAGGCTGAGCTTGCTGGAGATCAGTGGTGTCAGAAAATTCCCCTGGCCTCCCTCCATCCCCAGAAGGTCACTTTGCCGCAGGCTCTATTTTCTTTCTTTGGCTCGAAGGGTAGCAGGAAAGCTAATGTACCCGACTAATGAGGGCGAGGCAGAGAGGGGGGAAGAGAGCAAGTAGGGGGACGCAGCCTGCAGATTAGCTTCAGGTTTTGACTTAATATTTTAATCTGTTGTCTAAAGTTGAACTCTGGTTTTTTTTTTTTACAGTTTATGGGCAGTCCACCCATAGTCTTCCCCTGAACGTGCCGCGCCACTGTCACTGTTTGTCGCTTTTTGAGGATTTTTTGTTTCTGGATCGGCTTTTTTTTTCTCCCTGAAAGCTGATCAAAAGTTGTTTATTTGCCTTTGTATATGGCAGCATCACTGCTGTGCAGCTTTCCTCTTCATGTCTGCATGTGAGCGCGCTCACTTGTATGTTTGTTTTACGCATTTGCCTGCGCACGCACGCTTGTTTCTCTGTGTCACCACTGGCTTTAATCATTTGTGGAGCGAGGCCACGGGCTGAAGTCAGTGGTGACCCACCCACGCTCGTCCTGTGTGTGTACGTGCGTGTGTGTGTATTTGTGCGTTTTTGTGGGTGTGTACATGTTGCTTTCCTCCTTGTGCTGCAGTCCTGCTCAACTGCTAATGACCCAGCAAAGCACCTTAATGACAAGGAACACATACTCCCTGCTGTTCTGTGAGCCACAGCTAATAAGTTGGTCAGTCAAACACTGAAAGTAGTGTAACCCCTAACACACACACACAAAAAAAAAATCAATGAGAAAACACCAAAGCATGAGCTCCAATGAGCCAGTAAGATTTTACAGCTTTGGCATTGACCAAAAAACACACAAAAACCCCCAAAACAAACAAACAAAAAATCTTCCATCACTCAGATCTGCTTAGGTCTTTGATGGGCGAGAGAACGATGGAACACTGTAAGACGCAAGTGAATAGTAAAATCAGAATTTGTTTATTTATCTTTTACTGCTAATCCCTCATTAAAACCAGTCAGAGGCAGCAGGAGCTCTTTGATAAGAAGCAGCACAGTGTTTGCTTTACTTCTCTAAGCGCTGTCATCTGGTAAGGCCCACTGTGTGAGTTGGCTGCCGACACCAGGAGATTGTGTTGATATATCTTATTTAAAATGTAGCATTTTCATAACTGCTTCATTATATTTTTTTTCTTCGCGTGCGGCTGTTTACTCAGTTGTATTCTGTTAAATCAGAGCGCTCGTCGCCGCTCGGGCTTTGTCTCGAGCAAAGACTTCTTATGAAACGGCACCCTGTCCGCTTCCATCTCTTACACGAAACACAGATCACATAATTGCTCCGATGCTTGGCATGCGCATGCATACGCGTAGGATTGCACAAGCATGTGTGAGTGTGTGTGTGTGCAGCCCACACTCTAACTCTACATGTGTGTAGCGAGGGCTGAGACGAGGCTGTATTTCATAGGTCATTTCCCTCCGCTCCCCCCCCTCAGAGCACACAACCCCGACTGCGTCCGTCTAAAGCCGTGATTGAGTTCAGCTCATTTTTCAACTCTGCCTCATGTCCAGGTTTTAATAAAGCCAGTCGAAGGGTTGGGAGAATTAAGGGGCTGTTGGGTGGAGGGGGAAGAGGAGGAGGAGGAGGAGGAGGTGTGAAAGGCACTAATTCCAGCATTGCTTGGTGCTGGTTTGGGATCTCATTAGTGCCGTGTTGTACTGTCACACATACACCTCCACTTGCTCAATCATAGCAAGCAAAGATGTGTTTAAATCCAAAATGAGTTCCGGGCTACAAAAACCCTCATGTCCACATATCCAGAGGAGTCTGATTTATGGAGGTCCCAACTAGGAAATACCACAGACCTCCATCTCAGAGCCAACATTTGTTATGCTTGTTTCTTTTCTGGTTTGTTGTTATTCCATTATTCTGGACTTCATTGCCTTTCTCTGTCTCTGTGCTGCTTCTTCTCCCTCTGCTCATTTTAGGGTTGATCGTAATTGCCCCCCTTCCCTGCCTGGCAAGTTACTATCTTGCAGCAAATGAGTGAATAAAAGCAGAAAAAAATAGAATTGCAAGCAATTATAATAGGGTCCAAGCAGCCCCACGCAATTTAGACCCAAGACAAGTACCCCAGGGTATGATAGGGAGGTTGCAGGTAGTTTGACTAGACATCGTTTGCAAAAAAAATAAAATACAAGTGAAAAAGGCATGGCCTACATCAGCAAAAGGTACTCCATTTGAGGTGAATATAAAGCATGTAATTATGGGATGTATGGTTCAAGTAGCTCATTCTGATTCAGTCTTGTCAATTATTGTCGCAATTTCAAAGCTGCTGGTGCGTCTCGGTAACACGCAAGGTGTCCTTCAGCGCCTATTACGGCTTCAGAGAGACTGGGTCACTCTCAGCTTGTTTTCGTTGCTGTGGTGAAGGGGCAGATTATAATCCCACCCCACACAAGTACCTTTTATCGCCTGTACCCAAAGAGTTAAAACACCTTATGTAAACGTTACGGAATAAGAAAAATTTCCTTGAATTTCAGGTCAGTTGAAAGACCATTTAATCGCAAGAACAAACTGTCTGATTTTCAAAAACATCCAAAAAAAAGCAGCCGATGCTGCTAATCGATATCAGTGGTTCCCAGGATGGAAGGCTGAACCACGTGATGGGTTGTGAGATCAGCCCTCTTACAAAGAAGAACTTTTTTAAATGTAAATGTAATAACAAATTACCAAGTTTTTATGATCCAAACTGATTAGAAAGGCAGTTTCTTTCTAATACTTTGAGTGCTACAAATAAAATTACATTAACCTCCAGTTTTACTGCCTGTGCAGAAGAAGGTACTAAAGACAGTGATCTCAAAATCTGGGAAAAATATTTTTCTAAAATTGTGAACCTGATGTGCTTACTGAACAACAGTAGCAGCATTCAGTAGTCATTTTGAAAGACTACTACTTACCACTGGAAAAGCTTACGCATCACATACCGTGTCTTAAAAACAGAAAGCTGTAAGATGCTCTTGAAATTCAACTTCAAGCTCGTCAGTTTGATTTTTAACAAGACAAGGTGGGCTTTTCCAAACACGATCAGCAGTTCACGCCATGAAAGAGCCTCTTATTTGGCACTCCCTACTGTAACACCGTGTACCTTACAGTATCTCATTTCCCTGTACACCGGTATCCTCCGCACTCTCATTAAGGGGCCTGACTATCCTCTAAATCCACCAGGGTTTGATCATTAGGACGTACGGGAGGAATCAATCCGGCAAGTGAATTCACATCACATACACCTCTCGCTCTCATCAAATGACCTTGACTGCTGCCGCCGCTTGGTTTTAGATGAGAGGCTAAGTATGACGACAAGATGTGTGATGTGGAGATGAAGTGTGCTGTTGCACTTTAGTGGGTTAGAGGAGCTAAATTCAGGCAAGCTAATGAATATGCCACGCTGACTAATTTAAAGTTCAGCTCCTAAGTAAAGGTAATGAGAGCCTCTGCACTAACAACAGCATCTCGCTAAGAGGCCAGGGTTGCTGATTTGAGGTCGGACATCTGCAGTGTGCTCGAGTGGACACGAGGGTGGTGCGGGTTTCCTCGGAGCTAGTTAGCTCGCCGTGCTAAGGCCCTGATGACAATTACCTCATTAGGGTGATGTCGCCCTAATCTCCCGTGTCAGCTACTAGAATTCAGTGGCCTCCACAATGCAAACGTGCTATCTCCTCACTAGACACACACACATAACACATTGTCACAGTGCGATGCTGCAGGCTCCTGCTCTCAGCAACTCAGTAGGTCAGTTAACATCTGTGTCCGAGCCTACTGTGCTACTCTTGTCACTCCATTCATGTGTAGCAGATGGAGGTTAAACAACATGTGAGCAAGTTTTTTTTTCTTTTCTTTTAGTGGTTTGGGTTAAGATGTGATAGCCAGCAGTTCTAAAAATGCAGGTGGTTTGGAGGTAGAGATGAATGTGCTCCAGACTGGGGGCAAATGTCGCCGTTACACAACTGAAGAGTAATAACCACATTGAGGGCCAGCTTTTTTTTTTTTCTCCCTCCTCTGCTGCGCTGTACAGGAGACTGGGCACAGTTTCAAAGCCTACTCTTTTCTCACTCTGACTCAGTCGGAAGAAAAAAGTGTCCTTCTCCTACATTCGTGCTAGAAATGTATCATTCTGGTGTCTGAGTGTAGACTATGAACAAGAGGCCATTGTCTCGTCTTCAGTACGCTGTACCTACCTGCATATCACGGTCACGGTAGGCCACACATGTAGCGTTCAGGTGCACATGAGAACTTTGACTCTCTCTGATGCTTACTATGTATCGTCCGCCGGTGAGCCAGTTTTTGCGCATGGTACTCAAAGTACTTGCTTATCTAGGCATGTACTGTTTCTTAAGTATTCACCTTGTAATTTATGTATCCACACATTTTTCTTTTTGAGTACATGGTCCTGGTTCTAGATTCGAGGAACGTGTGCATGCTGCAGCAAGATGTCGGATTTGTTTTAACTAGGCTCATTAGCTGCAGAAGGCGGCACCAGTTAATTAAAATAATTCCCTGTTATTGCGGCTGCTTTGGTCAGCCAAACGATACTGGGGGACTGCTATGCAGCACAGGCTGCTCCTGCTCAGTGTACGGCGCTTCTCGACCACAGCTAGCACCTAATTAGCGCTGGAGGAGGAATATTTTACTGTGAATTAACATGCCGCGCTTTGGCCTGTGCTCTAATTGACGAAGCTCATCTGAGGGCCGGAGGAAGACTGCGGTTGTACGGAGGCTTAACTTAAGCGCAGCAGAGAAACACGCATAGAATGTTTAACCATTTCACAATTAGTGAGAATCAAAAAAGCTGCTTGTTTAGTGGCTGATCTGAGTCCATTTTTATGAGCGTTGCGTACTCACTCAGAGTAGGGCCTTCCTATGTTCCTCCATGACCCCCATTGCACTCACTCCAGCATGAAAGCAGGTGGGGGATGTGACCTGGGTCAAGAGGGCAAAAGTGGCAAATATCCTATAATCCGTGTTCAGATCAAAACTCAAAAGGTCCACGCTAATGAAAGTATTTGGCCGAGCCATAATCCAGAGTAATAGGAAGGGATCCAACAAACACTCCTCTAATCAAGTCACCCTGTTGAATAACATTAAAACCCAAACAACCTTCAAAATACATATTTAAAACCCTGGAGTAAGCTTTAGCACGTGGCTATGCCGACAGGCAGCATTTTAAAAAGAAAATTTAATCACACTAATATTTGATTGGAGTTTCTTGCTGGGCAGTGGGATATTTACAGGCGCTTGGTATGACTGCGTAAACACCACTAAAGAACAGGTTTATATCTTTTCAGCTTCTTCCCGTACAGTGCCCCCTCCCCGCATCTGCAGTATATTAATATATGTCTGATACATCATTGGCTTAAGGTATTTGTTTTCTCAGTGTGGCTCTGAAAAAGTTTCTGTCTGATGCAATTCTAGTGTAAAAGATGTATAACAAAATCGACACAACCCATGTTCTGTTAAAACTAACCTGCTGCTGATGCTGGGGGCTTCCCATCATGCACTGAGTGTTTCTTCTTCTCTCACCTCTTCTCAAGCTCTGTGTGTTTACACATCACTCTGCATTTAATAATAAAAAACAAAACTGGAGCTCACAACAGAAATTTCAGTGGGACTTTTTCTAATTAGGTCTTTTTCCCCACCTGCCAAAATCACACCTTAACCCTTTATCACACCAATAGTGAATACTGTTACAGTACGATTGATGGGAAAAAATGTCAACCTGTTCTGTCTTTCCAAGGAGTTTATCATACACAAGGTTCCTGTGCTTGGTAATAGTAAATAGAGAAAGGGAATATAGAAATGGAGATAATTTAAGTTGACATAAATGGACAGGCTGGCTTCCTGTCCAAAGGGTACTCCGCCTTTTATCCTATGACCCACTGGTTAAAAAAAACTTGATAGATGGATTGTGCAAATTGTACATCAAATGTTTGCCGATCATTAAGTGTTTTTAGCATCCTCTTCAAAGTTTGTCATAGTTTAGGTCGCTTAAAAAAAAAAAACCCAGAAAGCTTTCTCATATTACACTGACTTCAAAAGTGAAAGCAAAATTTGGTCAAAATCAAAGCTGCACAGAGCTGAAGACCATCTCTAATATCACTCACGGACAACCTGGGTAGAGCTGCAGGAAATCCTCCTGTCAATAGGTTTACACAGCTGAAGGTAAAATGCTTTATCCGAATGTGGCTAAGTTACTATTAACAGGTCATAGTTTTTATCATTTGCTTCGTATAAGCATTGAAAACAAGGCTTTTTTGTGCTACTCTGTAACTATAATGAATCCTGTTTGGCATATCTTTGGTTATTACACTGAGTTATTTATTTAGTTTATGTAAAGACACAGGGCTCAGCACTGATCAGTAAAATGAGGAGTTTTACTGATGAGGGTTTGACCTTTGATGTGGTGATGGGGCTACCGCTAATATTGTTTTTCTGCATTTTCAATTAAAATAACTATGAAAAATACATATATACATGTCATGAATATGTGAAGAAGTATATTTAGTTGTTTAAAGACAGAATTTGACTTAATTCATTTACTAAAATATACATGTTTTTGGTTTGCTGCCTCGGGCCAAATTTATGCTTTTATTACAATTTTCCTTGGGCAATAATGGTAAAGCCATGCTTGGTACTTGGGGCTGCTTGCTTTAGGTTTTTGGGTGCTTACCTGGTTCAAAACACTCAAATGCACTGTGACATCAGGCAGAATCAACATTTAATGCTGAGTAAGTCATTTGATTTGTTGGAGCAAGGACCAGGATCACGAGGAGAACCTCTGTATGCAAACCAACAACTGACATGAAGTTGTACCAAATTACAGGAAATGGGCAAAATCATTGTTTTTATCGGAGGAAAGAATGTGATTGGTCAGTTAGGGTCACTCCCCCTAACAGTAACTTGATGACATACAGGCTAAAACATCACACACACACACACACACACACACACACACACACTTATTGGTTGTTATTTATCATTGGAATAATTTTTTTAGTTTTCTCCTGCATCTACATGAGTACAGACAGAAAAGTGTGACATTTCGGTACCCTTATGGCACATTGTTGTGCCTGAGGCAGCAAACTAATTTCTGGTTAAGGGGGAAGGTGGGGACTGATATATCAACAGGGACACCCCCAAGCTCTCAAAAAGTAGGGTGATTTTTTTCTTTTAAAGAAAAGGAAAATTCACACTACTGTGCAGGGGTGTCAAACTCATTTTTAAATAATGGGACATAAACAGTGGAAATAAAAGTATTTAATAAATGCATAAATATGAAAAATTACAGAAAAAGTTCTGGTAGTTCAATGCCCAGACTGTCCTGTACATATAAAGTATAAGTTTTTTTGTTTTAGTTTTTTTCATTTTATTCATTTAAACATTTAATCATTAGTAAAGCCTAATGTATCACATTTGATATGTGTGTTATCAAGTTTTTGAGGTTCAAAAAAGATTCCATTTTTTAAAAATTATAAATTATAATTTAAAAAATTATAAATTTCTGGCAATTATTTCATGGTTCAGGCTTTAAAGGGGTTTTACTTGTTTATGTGTTAGTTGAAAACTCTGATGTAGTGTGATGGTGATTGGGTGGAGGTCTTTCTCAGTAGGAAAAGCTATGAAACCTCAAAATCTATACACTCCTTCATGTTTTCTAAAGCAGTACACTGGGCCAGATTTGAGTCTTTGCAGGGCCAGTTCTGGCCCCCCAGCTTTATGTTTGACATCCCTGTCATAGATGGTTAATTTATAGCACATTTCAGTACCTGTGTATCACATACAGCTGAGAAAACTCCTAACATGTTCCATGATCCGCTGTGATGACATTTGTAATATATCTGCTATATAACTGCTGTGACTCTTCTCAAAACAAAAGATGTCTCTCTTGCTCACCCTCTGCTCTCCCTTTTGTTTCCTTGTTGCAGAGCTGTAACAACATTGTCACATTTTAACATATTGGTTGTGAGGAGAGTGGGTGGGAGCGCTGATTCTTCTTAAGAACTTTTTTTTTTTTTTTATCCATCTATTTGTACGGTGATGTTTCTTCTCAGCGTGCTAATCTAGCAGTCAACAGTGGTAAAGCTGGAGCCATGTATTTCACAGACCCGGGGATCTTTTGATCAGACCAGCGCTGCCTGCTGAGCCCCCCTTTCGCAACCCTACCGAGACTGGTTTGCAGCTGCACGCAGTGTGTGCACAGGCCGCTGCATCAGTAGATGCTCGCACACAAGGTTTCTCACTGTGTGCTTCTCACACACTCGCACACCTGTGTATTGATATTTCTCACACACACAAAAAGGAAAACTTCCATATTCTGATTATAAAATATGCCCGGCACGTGCTAAACACACCGCGGTTTAGCTTTACCATGCTCTCTTTGTAGGGTTGACACACAGCTGTGAACACATACACACACATGTGTACACACACACATTAGGGCCCACTCAGTGACACATGAAAGCAGACACAGAGACGAGCAGCCTCCGTGGGCCTCAGAGAGCTCTAATGGCCTTGTAGAGTGCAGTCAGGGAGAGTGAGGGTGAAGAGCAGAGCAAGGTGAAGACACACACATCCACTTCCAGATTAACACACACACATGCACGTGAACATCTGTGTGCTTAGATGCACTGCACACAAGCGCGGTGGAAAAAGTACAGCGATGAGAGAAAGCGCACAACTAACAAACATGCCACTACAAGCAGAATTCGGCGCATCACATACTCTGTTTCTCTCTCTCTCACACACACACACACACATGCGCACACACACTGCATTGCTACAGTGAAGCAGCCCTGTCCTGATGAAGCTGCTGTTTCTAAAAGGAGCAGAACATGAATTATGCAGGTTCGCCTTCACATGAGGGGTTTTTTCTCCTTCTCCGCCGCATTCCTCTAAGCCAGCTGTTTTCTGTTTCTCCTCCACTCTCTCTTTCGCTCTTTTCAACTCGTCTTCTCATCTGAAACGCTTCTATCTTCTTTTTTCCCCCACTTTATATCATGTCTCCTGAAGAAAACTGTAAGTCTCCCCCTCTCTTCTCCTGCGTGCTGCCCCACCACCGCTAACATCACCCCAGCCCCCTCCCTCCCTCCCTCCCTCCTCGGGCTCCCCACGCTTCTCCTGTTCTGCTCTCTGCTGCACCCACTAACCCTTTTTCCATCTCTTTATCTTTGTCTTGATGTTACACACACACACACAGACACACACTTCTCTCACTCTTTCTCTGTGTTTGTGCTCACTTTTTCCAGTGGATGGAGTGCTGAGCAGAGGAATGGGGGAGAAAAAAAAGGGGGCCGGTGCTGCTCCAGTGGTATTGGATTCACATAAGTGTGTGAAATAAGAGATGCGGAAGTATTGCTGTTTGTCATCTGCCCCCGCTACTCAAGATTCCCCCATTAAAGAAGCCTATGACAAATGTCCAGAATAAGCCGTAACAATAAAACTGTGATTTGTGAGGGAGATGGTAGAATGTGATAGATTTTGTGTGTGTTTGTTAAGCCTCTTGGAACATTGAAAAATACATATAAAATTCACTGTCATTAAAACTACTTTGTGTGAAGAAACTTTTCACGATTTTTCACGACATTTGTTGGGATTTTTAGACTAGTGGCAATACTTTCATTTCATTTCATTCATTTCATTTATTTGTTCATTTCAGGCACAACAAAAATACATATATTAAATATAAAGTGCACAAAAACAAAAAACAAAAAATTTACCTGAAAAGGAGTGGGACGAAGAAAACTTATTAAATCCCACCCCTATACTCACTCATCAACAAAAAACAATAAGCTTCCCACAGCTACGCCCATCGTTGCAACCAAACAAACCATCAACAGCCCCGGGCACATGCAAGCATCTCAATGGCAGCTCGCAACAACAAATAGGACCTTCATAACAGAATACAGAATATATATTAATTATAAACTTTTGTTGTTGTTATTGTGACGTGAGCTGTAGGTTTTCACGCTGACAAATTAATCATTGATTATCTTGTTAAATTTTTCAACTTGCTGTTATGGTTTACCAAAATAGGAATTCAAATGCAGAATTATGGACCGAAAGGGATTTAACAGGAAGTTTATTAAACCTACAGAATGATAAAGAGAGGGCAAACCTTATAAGGAAGTATTCAATCAAAACAAGTCCTGGAAAGGTAGGGATGACAAACATGAGACAGACAGGAGAGGAAAGGAAAGGAAAGTGTTTCCTCTCTTCCAAACCTGTGACTGAAGATAACTCACATGTAATAAGTCAATTTGTTATATTTTCATCTGTAAATTATTAACAACGTGGTGCTCTATTGCATTAAAATACATTGGGTCAACATAATCCACAGTGCCCTTATGTATCCCACACTAAAAGGAGAAAAGTATTGGGTCTTCTGCACTATACATACAGATGTTTTTATGACATCCTCTTTAGATGCACAGGCATGAGTATGGAGTTGGTCCCCTTTTTGCAGCTATGACAGTTTCCACTCTTCTCGGAAGGCTTTCTACAAGATTTTAAAGTGTGTCTGTGGGATTTTTTTGCCCATTCATGCAGAAGAACACTTGTGAGGTCAGACACTGATGTTGGATGGGAGGTGCCTGACTCGCAGTCACCTTTCTAGTTCATCCCAAAGGCTTTGAATGGGTTGAGGTCAGGGCTCTGTGTTGGCCATTCAAGTTCTTCTGTTCCAGCTCGGCTAACTCTGGCTTTATGGACATTGCATTGTGCGCTGGGATAGAAAAGTGCCCTGCTAAACTGTTCCCACAAAGTTAGAGCTGTCCAAAGTGGGAGGAACTATGGTGCCCAGGAAAAAACCCCAGGAAAATGTTATCCCACCTGCACCGATTTGCCCCATTCCCTACAGGTGACAGCCATTGCCACTGCTCCAGAGCGGCATTGTGTTAACTACTCTGTCCAATGCACTTGGTGATATAAGGCTTACATAAAGCTGTGTGTCCATGGAAACCCATGCCACAACGCTCTTGGCGCACAGCTTTTGCACTGATGTTAATCCCAGAAGAGGTTTGGACTTCTGCTGTCACTGAGTCAGCAGAGTGCTGACGACTTGTATACATTATGTGCTTCCACCCTCGATGACCACGCTCTGTAATTCGCTTTGCTGCTTTGTTGCTGAGCTGCTGTGGTTCCTAAATGCTTCCACTTTGCATTAATACCACTCATAGTTGATCTAGGAGGGGGAAAAAACACTTCTCTCCATATAAGGAACCATGTCACCAGAGGAACACTGTGGTAGTCCTTGTTATCTTTGCTGGCTTTTGTTCCGTGTTGCACTTCCAGCCTACCTGTGTCTCATTCCCTAATCAGCCCTCTGTGTGTATTTAGTCTTTCTTTTTGTCTCTGTCAGATAATCTGTTTAACAGCCTCTATTTCCTCTGCTCCTGTTATTCCTAGTTTTCCCAGTGCTCCTCATTGTTTTTGGGACTCTTTACATTTCTGGGCTAATCCTGCAATCCTATTAAGTGTGTTTTGCCTGCATTAGGGTCCTCATTTTTTGAACTGCTAACCATACCTATAAGGCGATATTTATATCACTACTTTTTAGACCACGCTGGGTGTCTATGGAGGTAACATCTGTGAGTAGTGGAAATTAATTATCCCTTAATTGCTGTAAGCAGTACAAAACAATGCCCCTTAACTTGACTGTAAAGAGTTAGAAATCTCAGAAGCTGCTAGAATCCAGAGACAAACAAGGTCACCTCCCTCTCCTGTAGTGTGCTGGGAAGTCACCTGCAGGCCAGTAACCAAGGCCATTTTCATCTCTCTCTTAAAGCATCTGCTTTGTCCTTGAGGGATCGATCCAGAGTGGCATTGTTCGCTGTGCCACTGTCAGCCGGGAATCCAGACGTTCCTAACAGCAGAACATTTCCCCAGCTTCTGTTTAGGGTCCCGCTCCAGGACGCATGTGATCCGGCCCAACTGCCACATCTTCAGCAACAGCAGCACACACGACGGCAGCAGCGAAGTCCCATTGGGTGACGGTGTGGGGATTCACGCAGCCAGGGTTTATGACCTCGTTTGTTCCTCTGGGATGACAGAAGGCTCGTGCACTGGGGAGCTTTTTCATCACCGCTTGCAGCGAATAAGTTTACCCCTTTCGTTCTTCAAGGGCAATATTTGAGTTTAGCTAAGATTGACATTCTGCCTGTGTCGCTCGCGTTGTTGTTTTTACAACACGGAGGTCTTTTGTACGCAGAATGACAACGATGTTGAACAGAGAGCGTCGTGATGATCTGATTTTTGTGCAGCTTTCTTAAGCAGGGAGGGGGTTAAAAGGACAAAGAGATGAAAGACAAGTTAGAGACTGTTAAGATCTCTGCATTGTTAACCACACAGTGTTGGAGACGTGCTGCCTTACATTGATTCCCAAAATCTTACCAGACCCACTGGTGCCCCAAGAATGTTGCTCATACATTTCTCAAATGTATTTACTCACAGGTTTGCAAAGTTATGTGCAAGGGTGTAGTGTGGGGTCTGTCTGCTTTAAGTTTTCAATCACCGATATGGCTCTGTTTAAACCTGGCTTATGCTGCATATTTAACCTGCTCTGGAGAAGGTTATGATCAGATCTTTGGATTACAGTGAACGGTATACAGCACCAGCATTAAGCCCTCCTTGATGATATTGTGTTTGAGTGATACAGATTCTTAGCTGCAGTAAGAAGTGTTGAAGTCCACATTAGCAGTGCTATAAAATGAAGCAGTACACGTAAACTAGATGAATAATGTCTGCCAGCGTTCTTTCTCAAACACACCCTTTTGTGAGATTTAGAAATCCTGGCTTAACAATGAAAGTTGATGTTGAACCTTCACAGGACACCCCCTCTAATTTACTGCTATAACCCTGTTTCACTCATCTTTTCCTCTCATTCTCACCCTCTGCTCTCCTCCCGGAGCAAAGCTTGTTGCGCAATGGACCGTAATTTTTTTTTCCAGCTCGTGTTTGGACATCTTTTTGTGTTTAATCGTGGGAGATTGAAAGGATTAAGCAGGAGATTACGTATGGCGGGATTACACTGACCCCGATATCGTGTGGCCTCTGGGACGGGATGAGGGGGAAGGAGTGCAGAAAGGGAATCAGAGCAGCCATGGGACCTGTTGGGTTGGATGAAGGTGGATGAAAGCTAAGAACAAGAGAGAGAGATGGGAGGGGAAAAAACGAGAGGTTGAGATTTGGAACATAATGACTGAGAGATGTGTGAGGAATGGAAAAGATGGTGGATTGACGGAGGGAAAGACTTGTAAGAATTGGGTTCATGTGAAAGGAAAAGGAGGAAGGTGATACTGTTTTTTTGGAGGGGTGACACATGGAGATGGCTAAAGGATAATTTTGGATTATGCTTTTACTTTTATATTTGGAGTTCTGGTGATTAATACTGTCTGTATTAATCACCAGAACACTGTAAAGTATAAACAGTATCTCTGCAGCGCATGTTCAAAGATAAACCCCCAGCAGTAGAGAGAGATCCCTGAATATAATTTTTTTCTTAATATAATCATTAGTTAATAGAAAATGGAAATTATAGCTCCTTTACCTTCAGTAGTTTGTTCATAAGAGTCAAATGGAAAACGTGGACTGTCTTTTTCTTTTAATTAGCCCTTTACATAAGTCATAGATGGAAACCTGCTTATGGTTTGATGGATGGATTCAGATTTCTTGTAAGTCAATGTTCTTTTAATCGTTAACCCCAACTGTCATTAGTAGATCTTTTTTGTGAAACATGACAATGTTGTTTGTTTGGTTTTTTTTTAAGTTTTGTTTGCTTGTTTTTTGTCCAAACCTAATTAAATGATAACCATATTACTTTAAGAGAACTAAATTATATTTTTGAAACAGCAATGTGTGACAGTGGTGGAAGGTGCTGAAAAATGTTGCAGTTCTGCCAATACTAAACTGCTGTTGTTCAATGCCTGATGTTCTTGTTCTATTTTATAATATTTGGCATTTGAGAAAACAGTCACCTTGCGACAGACCTGTCCAGAGTGTACCCCACCTCTCGCCCTACGGCAGCTGGGATAGGCGCCAATCCCTCACAGCAATCCCGAGTTGAACTTCTGTAGTAGATTTACTTTATATTTTAGAATCATCAAGTCTATAGTGATGCAGTCTCTGTAAGATATGATAAGATAAGTCTTTATTGTCATTGCACATTCATACTTAGTAGAATAGTACAACAAAATTGGAAACTGTTCCACTAAACACAAAACATAACATAACACAGTCAACTTTAAAGTGGATAAAACGTGCAAAAAGGTATCAATAATCAATTAAAGAATGCATGTTCATTGCACATTATTATGTAGTCAGACTGGATGACTCCAGTCATACAGGCTTAGAGAGACAGTTTTTCAGAGGACACTATGCAGTCCTTTGAAAAATTGAGTACATCCTTATTTATGTCACAGCCAGGTGTTGCTAATTAAATGTCCTTGATTAACTGCTCATCAGCAAGTGTGAGCACTCCTATAAAGGGAGTTTGCTAGTCTGGAGCATTCAAGTGTGTTAATACAATGTCACAACATTGCTCAGAGTGGACGTCCCAACAAATTCACCCTAAGGTGTGACCGCACAATGCTTGGAGCAACAGCAAAAAACCCAGACTCTGACTCTGCTCGCCTCAGTTAGCATGTTAAACTTTAAAGTTCATGACAGAACAGTTAGAAAAAGACAGAGAAGTGTGGATGTTTGGAAGGGTTGCCAGGAGAAAGCCTCTTCTTTGTAAAAAAGAACATGGCAGCGTGGTTTAGTTATGCAAAGTTGCATCAGAACAAGCCACAAGACTTCTGGAACAATCTCCATTGGACAGACTGAAGCAGAGATGTTTGGTCATAATGCACAACGTCATGCTTGAAAATCAAAACATAACAGATCAGCACAAACACCTCATATCAACTGTCTCCCCAGGGATGGAGGGGTGATGATTTAGGCTAGTTTCGCAACCACAGGACCCTGGCATCTTGCAGTCAGTGAGCTGACCATGAGGTCATCTGTATACAAGAATATTCTAGAGTCAAGTGTGAGGCCATCTGTCTGACAGCTAAAGCTTGGCTGAGGAATGAATAGGACAATAATCCCAAGCATCGCAGCAAATCTACAACTGGATGGCTGAAAAAGAAAAGAATCAAGGTGTTGCAATGGTCCAGTCAAAGTCCAGACCTCAACTTGACTGAAATGTTGTGGTAGGACCTCAAGAGAGCGGTGCATAAAACAAACCTCAATGAACTGAAGCAATATTACAAAGAAGAGCGAGCGCAATTCCTCCAGAAAGCTGTGAGACTGATAAAGTCACACAGAACACAATTACTTCAAGTTATTGCTGCTAAAGGGGTTCTACAAGCTACTGAATCATAAGGTGTACTTCAAGTCCTGTGATGATCTTTCATATTCGCCTAACTGTACTTAGACTACTACACTGAATATTCTTTCTTTGCTAGTGCTTCTCATATCTTTATTTCTTCCATCACATTTTCCCATCAGTCATAATTACATCACACCAAAACACACATTAGAATTTGCAAAATGCTTTAAGTCATCACATTTCACATTAAAAGTTACACTACAGTCGGCAAACTTTTTCATGCTAACACTTTCCGCTTCTCACATGCACAGGCACTTGCACATGCACACACGAACACATATGCCCATACAGAGTGGTTCATTACAAATATCCCATATTGAGGGATTTATTCATCAGATTCTGTGTCATCTCTGCTTATCCATGTTTCATTCATTTAGAGCTGCCAGTTTTGGTTTAACTGGAAGTCAGAACAGATTTAACAGCGTGTCATTATAATGTGTGTGAGTACAGAGGGAGAAAGTGAGAGAACAGAAGCAAATGGGTAGACACTACAGTGGTAGTGGATGGAGACCTTGAGCCATCACCATCATTCACTCACATCAACAGTCATTGACGATGAGTAAGAGCATATTCATAAAAGTGCCACTTAAACTATCTATTGTTTCTCTCGTAGGTGGTAGATTGATAACACTTCATGCTAAAGTTTAGTCTTTCATGCAGAAAATAAAACATTTCTTTTACAATCATCTGTCATGTGAAATATGTCGCAGTTATGAAAATATGAATAAAGAATACAGAAATCCATATGGGCAGGAGTGACAGGCACATCCTTTCCTACTTGTTTACTCTGAAGGCTCTCTTTCGCATTGGCTACAATACCTTGATGTCACCCATCGATTGTCAGCAGTTGGAAAGGCGGCGCAGTGCCCTGATTAGCATACAATTAGGACTGACCTGCTGCCCCTGGGACTGGACGTGGCAAGGGATAGATGGAGGTCTTTCGAGGAAGGGAGGGAGAGAGGCAAGAGCAGCCTGACACAGTGACTTCTGTTTCTGCTGACACACACAGGATAGTCGTGGGGTCTCAGAGGGCACCGCGGGCCAAGGTGTGTCAAACCTGTATTGACGTTTGGGAGAGTTGTCTCGGCCTCGCTGACAGACGCGACTATGAGGGCTTAATGACTGTCCCACCCAAGGATGTATAAATGTATGTGTGCCTTTAGCACTCTGCTGTGAGGAAAAGAAGGTGAAATCCCGCATCATTTTTGGAAACTGTTATTTGGATCTAAAGGTAAATGCGATGTAGGCATGCCAATCAGTTGGTACATCACACTGACACACAGACGTCATGTCAATAGTCTCTCAAGTAAAAATACATCAAATGTTTTCTTTGTTCTGTTCCTTGGATTATTTAAAGTAAATAGAAATAGTAAATAGAAAAATATAGTAAATAGAAATTACATAGAAATAAAAGTAATTCATGTCAGTCTAAACTCTTTTTGTTTGAGGGTTAGCTCAGAGCTTAGCTTAGCTTGTTAGCGTCTTTCCAAACTGAGACTGGAAGCTGTCTGCAGGCCCCAGTCACATAGGTCTGGAGACAAGTTGATGACTGCCTGTCAATTGCTGGTTACAAGGGGAAAATGTGTATTCCCCAACCACTTGCAAGTGGTTACGATCAGCCACTGTGAAACTGATTGCTAAAGTCCTGTTCACACCAAAAACCTCCTTGCAATTGCTTTGGTTGCTACCAGATTGCCACAGTGTCTCCAAATACTTGCCAGTGACTCACTAGCTGGTGCACTATAGCCAAATTTAAATGAGGTAGTTTGTAGCAGAATATTTTAACCACACCTTGTATACATTATATGACGTGTTAGGCAATGTTCCCTCTAAGCTACGCCCGTGCGCAATCGCTGGCATGGTCTCTGCGCACAGAAAATCTGCGTTGCGCACAAAAGAAAAAAAAATCTAACCTGAATTGAATTAAAATAAATATCTTAACGATTTATTCTGTTTTGCAGTGTGAGTCAGTAAGTGACCGGTGATTGGCTGCTCCAGTCAATAATGCAATTCACATTCATATATACGCAGCTAATCAACGTCGTTGACAGGCTATGACAGTGTCCTTATGTGCCTACACCGGTGTTTTAGCTAGCAAAGCCGCGTGGCTGATGTGGAGTGAAGCCACGTTAATGACGACGTGTACAACCATTGGAGATGTGAGCAGGACAGACGGAACAATTGATGGAAAAAGTGTGGACTTTATACCAGTTTTTACATTGTGTTGATAGGCCACGTAAAACCAGAGTTATGATAAAAAATATCTGCAGTGTTTGTTTTTCTTATATTTACTGCGGGAAGAAACAGTAAAAATGGCATTTTATAAGGAAAACGCTCAAAAGCACTCTCTGCCTGTGAGCAAAAACAAAACCAATAAAAAAACCCCATCCTTTCCTATTGGTGGAAAAAATGGACCAGGTCGACCAATCAAAAAATGATATGGCGGCGGCGGGGGGGAGTTTTGGGAGTGACGGCGCTGTTTTGAGATGTGAGAGATTTGCAGCGTTTAGCGCAAATCTTGTGTAGTTAGTGTGTAGTGTAGTCAATAGTTTTGTTGTGTGTGTCAGAACAATGAGGCGACTGCTGAATGTTACAGGAGTGATACATCTCCTGTTGTCAGGCCTGCAGGTATCAGACTGTTGTTCTCCTTTATCTCATAGTGGACAGAAATTCTTTTTTGGAGTGGCACAAATAATTTGTGTGGCATCAAATTTGATGCAGAACAGCTGATTGTTCTGTAAATAGTTTGAAATGTTTATTTTAAAAGCTGCCTTGGCTGCATTTTTAGGTAAACAGCTGCAAAGAACTTTATTGTTTGCAAAACTCAGTAACTTTTTTTGAAGAAGTACCGGTAACTAATTGCCCAACATCGGTCATTATATACTGTATTTTGCAGACAGAGAGTTACAGGACTCTCTCCCAGACCACAGACTCAGACTCATAATACAAGTCAGAGCTTTATTTTTTTTTTTTTTTTTAAAGAAAGTTGTGTTTTCAAAATTGGAGTTATTTTTACTTCCAATAGTGTTAACATACTACACAGGTCATGAACAAGATTTTTTTTTTAAATTTTCATTGTAAATGGGCTAAAGCAGTTAATTAAAAGTAGTCTAACATAAATGTAAATGCTGTAATTTGATTATTTTAATAAACCATGCAAGTTGGATTGATTCGATGCTGGCGTGACCACAGTGCACACGTCTGCTCACAGTGATCCAAGGGACTGCTCAGGGAGTTTGTGTGTTTTCTCAGACACATGAAAAATTACAGGGAACATTGGTGTTAGGTGACATTTTTTGCCCCAGTCTTGTTGTTGTGTCCCAATCAGCACATTTAAAAGTAACAAACCGGATTTGTTACAATCCTGTGTTTGGATTCTGTCACCCACAGAGGTTTTACAAATCTCTTTATTTCCGCTTTCACAAAAGAAAAAAACGTCTGGGAATATTTATAGCCCCAATGCCATTAATTAACCACCTGTACCAGTAGAACACCATCACTCTAATTTCTAATATCTGTCATAATTGTTAAATGGCAAAAAGATAGCCAGTGATTAATCTGCAGAGCTCTTACTGAAGTGTACTTTACAGCAATTCTGCATTAAATGAAAAGTTCATTAACAGAGAAGTTATGGCTTGAATGTAAATTAAAGGAATAAGCTGTATTGCTTATAAATAATTTAAAATGCAGCTTATAAATGCAAGTTACATTTTACAGAATTGTGTAGACTGCAAATTAATGACACAATCTGTAAAACTGGAAAACAACTCCAACTCAACTCAACTTTATTTATGTGGCAACTTTCCTGTATGCATGCAGTCCCAAATGCTTCACAGACAGAATATAATACAGAAAAATGAAAAATACTTCAATAGCAGTTAAAAATTAATAGATTATGCCAAACTTTGACAACAATAAAAGGGTAAATAGTTAAAAATGTTAGCAAACACAAACAAGGGATAACTGGACAGTTATATCGCTCACCTTATATTTGCACATTAATGATGGCTACTCTGTTTAGTCTAGAGGGCATACAGAGTGGGGAATGATCATTAGATCCTTTGCTGGATTTGGAAGTTTGTCAACTTCCAAAAAATGAACAGTCTTTAATTACTCTGTTGAGAAAAATATCAACAAAAAAAATCTAGGGGGAAAAAATGCATTACATAAAATTGACCGGGTGCCACTGATTAGCTGTATGCCCATGTGGCCCACAGGTTACAATCACTCAATCAATTAGAGGTCGTCCTGATTTCAACTCAATATGTATATAAAGCACACCTGTCCACAGAAACAATTTCTTCCATTCCAACCTCTCCATGTGCAAGACCAAAGATCTCTCAAACGATGTCAGGGATAAGATTGTAGACATGCACAAAGCTGGAATGGGCTACAAGACCATCACCAAGAGGCTTGGTGAGAAGGTGACAACTGTTGGTGTGGTTATTTAGAAATGAAAGAAGGATAAAATGACAATCAGCTGCCCTTGAACTGGAGCTCTATGCAAGATTTTGCCACAGGAGAGGAGGCTCATGGGAACAGTGGTGGATATGCCCAAAACTACACAGGAAGAGCTTGTTATTGATCTGAAGGCAGCTGGGACCACAATACAGATACAGAATGACTTCAGTGTACTGAGTAGCCAGAGGATGGGGCCATAAAATCTTGGATGATAACCTCCTTCCCTCTGTCAGAACACTGAAGATAGGTCATTAATGGGTCTTCCGGCTTGCCAGTGACCAAAAACAAACCGCCAAGGCAAAAAAGCGTGGTTAAAGAACAAGCACATTGAGGTCAGGGAGTAGCCTAACCAGTCTCCAGACCTCAGTCTGTGGTGGGAGCCAAACCTTTAAGTTACAAAGCAGCAGCCAAGAAACCTAAAGGATTTAGAGAGTTTCTGTAAGAAGCAGTGGGCCAAAATCCTTCTTGAGATGTGAGAAACCTGGTGACCAACTGCAAGAAACGTCTTACCGCCGTGCTTACCAACAAGGGTTTCTCCACCAAGTACTAAGTCATGTTTTGAGGATCAAATACTTATTTTACTCAGTGACATGTAAATAAATTTATGATATTCATGTAATGTGTTTTTTCTGGATGTTTATTTGATATTCTGTCTCTCTCCATTAAAATTAAACCACCATAAAAACGAGAGACTGTTTATTTCTTTGTAAATGAGCAAACAAACTCAGCAGGGAACCAAATAATTATTTCCGCTACTGCATGTGTAGGCTTACCTTTAACATTCAGCTGTATCACTCTGCACTGCCTGTTGGTATCAAAATTAATATTAAAATTAATTAAATTTGCTGACAGCATACTCCGCGTGTATCTGAGTAACCTCCCACAGTCCACTGACATGTATGTTGTAGGTTAAATTAACCTACAACATTTCTCTCTTTGTTAGCTCTCAGATCGACTGGTGGCCTGGCTCTATCTATATCCATCCATCTTCTGGTACTATATCTAATCGAGGGTCATTTGGGGTATCTATACCCATCGTGACCTTATTGGATAAAAGGTTAAATGATGTTTTCCATTATTTGTTCATCAGAAGTCTGCATTCCCAACCAAAGTCAAATGAAGTAAACTATTGTCCCGTCACCTGGACAAAAGACTCGTGTGCCCATGCAAGTAAAAGGAGAGATATTTGTCCAAATTATCCGTGTTTTAAAAAGTTAATGTGGAGCCCTGTAGTGCAGCATGACTTTATCCACTCAGTGCGATGAAAAACACTCAGATTATCTAATATATACGGCTGAAATTGAATTCTTGACCATTAGCTTTCGAAGTAGGTGCTCTATGATCGAAGCTTGCTCCTGTTCTTGCGAGTGCATGTTTAGTGAGTCACTGCAGTGAGGATATGCAGCAGTGATTTTGGTTAGCTGTCCATGAATCCGTATGAGCAGAGGTTACTAAAATATAAAACAATTTCCACTGAAAAGAAGAATTGCCTTGGAAAACTTTTGTAAATCTCTCAGTGGCATCTTAATAATAAAACATGCCCGTGCTCGTCCGATTTAACCTGCCATGCGTTGTCATCTCCCTCTTTCCCACTCTCCTCTCTTTTCCTTGTCCTCACCTGACACACCCACAGTCCAGGGACGGCTGCTCGGTAGCTGCAATACAGAAGCCCTAATCAGCGGTGAGTATCAATACTATTGAACCCAGAAATCTCTGTGTCCCATGGTGTTTGTTCTGATGCATTGATGTGCTATTGATAGAAACAGGATGGCTAGCAGTGACAAATTAAAATGTCAGTGATGGCAAAGGTGAGCCTTGCCTCTCCTCGCCACGTCCTTAAGGTGGGGGGGGGGGGGGGGGGGGGGGGGGGTGACAAGCCACTCGCTGAACGATTACTGATAAAATGCTGACACCTCACTCGTGCACACATGCACACACCAACAAGGACATCGGTGACAAGGGGAGTAGCATATTGAAAGGAAATGAGTCAGGTGAGAGGACAAGTAAGGGGATAGACTGTGACATAATGGCTTAATGGTAAAAATTCCCGCCGAGTGCTTTTTAACCATCATCGAGCTAAAATTCTAATAAAATTTTATAAAAGTGCCCATTTTATAAAAGGGGCTCCAGATTCAGTCATTACAGCATGAGCTACAGTATCAGTTATTTAGCCACTTCTTTGCATCTCAATAAAATATGATTAAAGGCTGCTGATGAATGCTGTAATTACACAAATGAGAGCGTTTTCCAAGAATCAGACAAATTGTGCTGCTGGTTTGTCATTAGGCACGAGTAGGCCTTATGCGCATTGATTTCATGCAGTGTGTTTGGAGGAGTGAGCTGAAATGAAGACAGAGTGACGGAGGACACGAGCACTAGGCATGCTGTCAACATTTAAATATCATCAGGTCTGTGCGTTCACTCCCACATCCACCCACATACACACGACACACAGAGTATGATAAATGCAAAGGGGAAAAAAAAAATCTCTGATCAAGCTCTGAAAAAACTTAAGCGTCCGTGTCCTTACTGGCTCTCTGACTATTTCGACACTCTGTCTGGATGTAATTGTGGCTACTTATAATGTAAGTGCGGGTGCATTAATCTGTCAGTGTCATTCTCCTGATGTTCCAGCTGTTCTTTGTTTGTAATGCTGCCCCACAGTTGATGAGCACAGTTTTGACAGCCAACTGTCCAACTAGCCCAGGACAGCCACCGCGGCCTGGCCTCTGGAGAAACCTCGTCAACCAACTAGGGTCAAGGACCGCCACTGATTGACAGGTCAGTTTGAGTAAGATGTAATACGTTCAGTCATTGTGTTTACATGACATGCATGCTAACTTTGAGTGACTAACGAGTGCCTCAACTCGTGAGGGTTTCTGGTTGCCCAGGCCTGAAGATTACTCTAATGTCTTACTGCTGTAAGTAATGGATGGAGGGAGTGGTGCTGTCGGTATCAGATTTGTTTTATTCATGTTCTCTGTTGCAATATTAAGCCTGCTATCGAGCCATCCTTGACTGACCCGTACTGGCGGGAGCGTCTGCAGTATGAGCACACCATCTCTTTGCCTCGCTCCTGTGAGTAGCCCAGATTCTGTCTGATCAACTTCTGCTGTAGTCTAATTTATGCACCAGCATGCGTCTAACACAACAACCATTAGCATAGCATCTGTCAACACAGTACTGTACATCATGGGTAAAATGTTTGTCCTATAAGTATAAATCTGTTTCCTCTTAAATATAACTTGTGGTCTCCAATTCAAAAATGCTGCAAAAGACAAACAGGTTAGCTCTTTCGCCCCCGAACCATCTTCAGTCTCCCTTACTCAGTCTTTGATAGGCACATGTCTTTGTTGTTTGTCATCTCCTAAAAGAGAATAGTCAGTCTGACTCAGGCATGCTTTAAACAAATCAATATTTTACTATTATAATTTAGTCAATAGGCTGCAGCATATACAAACTGCGTTATCAGCATGTAAAGAAGAGTTCATTTTCTTTCCATTCAGTCTGGTTGCATCAACTTTGGCTGAAACAAATGGTGACTGTTTAATGATTCAGTTTAAAGTGACTCATCCATTCATCCATTAGTGATATGCCATTGATCAGGTCCAGGTTGGGAGAACAGCAGTCTAAGTGGAGACGCCCAGACCTTCCCCTGTTCTCAGCCACCCTTTGAGGACGACATTCAGGCACATAATCTCTCAAATGTGTGCTGGGTCTACCCTGGGCCTCCTCCCACTTGGACATGCCTCAAATATTGTATAATGTGGATTGGGTAGTGGTCGGTGGTAGAGTCTTTGGCGGTCCAGCCGCTGCTTGCTGAAGTGACTCGTATTTGTGATCAAAGCAAATAATTTTGATTGAATTGTTGTAATTTCTTCTCAGAGTGAAGTAACTCAAGGTCACACTTTTTTAGGATTTCTACTGCTTTTGACCAGCCAAGAATTTTAAAGCAGCAGAAAATTCAATTTTTAATAAAAGCAGTTATTGTAGCTCATCAATCCTTTTTTTAATGTGATACTGGATTGCCACAGGTGTGCAGAATGAAGCACCTAGGCATGCGGCATGACTGATTCAACAAACATTTTTCAAAAAATGGCTCACTCTCAGGAGCTCAGTAAATTCCATCGTGGTGCCATGATCAGCTGTGCAGTCCAGTCGTCACATTTCCTCACTACTAAATATTCCGCAGTCAGCTGTTAGTGGTATTATAACAAAGTAGACATCGTGAAGCGGTAGGCCAGTCAATATCTGCAGACCTCCAAACTTCCAATCATCTCAAGAGTGCATAGAGAGTTTCATGAGATGGGTTTCCATGGCTCAGCAGCTGTATCCAAGCCAAACACTTTGCAAACCTTTAGATGCAATGGTTTAAAGCACGCCACCACTCGCAGTTTTCAGGAGAACAATGCTTGTCTGATTTCAATATGCCAAGTGTAAAGTTTGGTGGAGGTGGGATTATGATATGGTTGTTCTTCAGAAGTTGGACTCAGTTCTTAGTTCCAGTTAAAGGAACACTTAATGATTTAGCATACCAAGATATTTTAGATGATTTAATGCTCACAACTTTGAGGGAACGGTTTGAGGATGGCACCTTCCTGTTCCAACATGACTGCGCACCAGTGCACAAAGCAAGGTCTATAAAGACATGGATGAGCGAGTTTGGTGTGGAAGAACTTGACTGGCCTGCACAGAGTCTTGATCTCAAATGCGAACACCTTTGGGATTAATTAGAGCGGAGACTGCAAGCCAGACGTTGTTGTCTAACATCACAAATACAGTTCTGGAAGAATAGTCAAAAATTTCACTAACACACTCCTAAACCTTGTGGAAAGCCTTCCCAGAAGACTTGAAGTTTTTATAGCTCCAATAAGTGGGCTGATATAATAATAAACCCTATGGATTTAGAACAGGATCTGTGTGTCTGCGTGTCATATCTCACACGCATATGAACTCAAGTTAATATGCGTGTGAGATAAGTGAATGCTTTTGACAGTTCAATGTATATATTAGACCTGCGATAGACTGTCAACCTGTCTAGAGAAGTGAGGTGTACACCACTTCTTGTGTACACCACCTCTGAACCCTCACAGCCCTCAGTTAGATAAGCGGCAGAAAATTGATGGAAGGATGGATAGATATCGATAGATTTCTCTTAGTGGCTTGTGTAACATAAATTTAAACATGCAACCTAATATGAGCAAGATTTACAAGACTGGTGGAGTGTGAAATGATGGTCAGATTAAGGGCATGTTAAGGTCATGTTAAAAAATGTTCTCTATCTCAGTATCTTGAGTTTCTCCTCTTTTGACAAAAAAACAAAACAAATCAGTAAATTAGTGCTCACTGAACAAGAAGCAAGTGAGTCATTGTTTTCCAAAAGCTCCATTCGCCACAGCCAAAAATCCGACCACACACATTTTTATCTGGATATGTTTGAGAAATGCTAGCATAGTGCGGCCAAAACAGAGAAACAATCAGGCTCATTGTACCAAACTGGAGGTACACAGGTGCCACTGATACATTCACATGCCCGTTTCTTTTACACTTGCACAAACATATTCAGGCTTCTGTTTTTAGTAAATGTGTGTTTACCTTGTAACTTTAGCTTGTAACTAAACAGGACATCATTCGCTAAGGTTATTACATCTCCAGCAGATTCACATATTCTTTGATTTCAGCCACCTGTAAGTTTCAGTCCAGTATTTAACTTCATTTGGATCTTTTTTTGATCTCTATTACACTCAGCGAAAAATGTCTGACTCTTGAGCTACTCAAGGAGCCGCTTCTAATGTTTTATGCTGCAAAGGAAAGGTACAGTGGGTTTTAGTTTAGCATTTTAGCTGAAAAAAGTGGCTTATAGTGGTTGAAGCTAGTGGGAACCTCAGAGGCTATAAACAAAAAAGATTGTCAAAGCCATAAAGTTAAGGCCTTAAAATTAGATTTTACAAACCAGTGGATGACGTCTCAGGTGGGATAAATCCATCAGAGCAATGAAACCAAACTTTTCACTATGAACAACTTCCTTTACACCAATGTTTCTAACAGTTTGATATGTTTGTTAACAGAAATATCTCATCACCTAATCACACGGCAGAAACTCGATGCATTGAGGTATGCAGACATGGCCAAGATGACATGCTGAAGTTCAAACTGAGCATCAGAATGGGGTAGAAATGTTATTTAAGTTGGTTAGAGTGTGACATGATTGTTGGCATCCAACGGGAAAGTCTGATTCTTTCAGAATCTGCTAATCTGCTGGGGGCAAATGGTGTAAATGTGAATGCAAATGATTATCTGTCTCTCAGTGTTAGCCCTGTGATAGATCACCCAAGGTGTATCCTGCCTCTTGTCCTATGGTAGATATGATAGGGTCCAGGTACCCTAGATCAGCGGTCCCCAACCCCCGGGCCTCGGACCGGTATCGGTCCATGAGTCGTTTGGTACCGGGCTGCGAGAGTTGAGGCTCAGGTGTGAAATGTATGGTTTTCAGGGTTTTTATCAGTTTTCAGCATTATTTTGTTATCGTTTTTATCGTTAACTCGGTTTTCCTGGGTCCTTTCACATGCGTTATGAATAAATCTTCTTTTTTTCGGTACCGGTACTAGTTTTATTTTGTTGTATATATCCATGACACCCTAAAGGCCTGTCCGTGAAAATATTGTCGGGCATAAACCGGTACGTGGCGCAAAAAAGGTTGGGGACCGCTGCCCTAGATGGATGCTGGTATTTTCCCACACAGCCATCTCTGGGGTTTATAGAGAATGACCTGAAAAAGCAATTCACAGTGAGCGGCAGTTCTCTAATCAAAGATGCTTTGTTGATGCCAGATTGGCTTCGAGCTGATTGGAAGGCAATAGTAACTCAAATAACCACATATTACAATCAAGGTATGCAGAAGAGCATCTCTGAACACACATCAAACCTTAAAGCCTATGGCAGCAGAAGACCACATTGGGTACCAAGAGTTTGCACAGGCTCACCAAAATTAGGCAATAGGAAATTATAGAAAAAAATAGAAAAATGTCACCTTGTCTGATGGATCTTGATTTCTGCTTCCACTTTGGGATTGTAGGGCCAGAATTTGGTGTAAACAACATGAAAGCATTGATCCATCCTGCTTTGTTTCAACGATTGAGGCTGCTGGTTCAGGGGATATTTTCTTGCCACACTGCAGACTTCTTTGTACCAACTGACCATTGTTTAATGTCATAGCTTACCTGAGTATTGTTGAAGACCATGTTCATCCCTTTACAACTGCAGTGTACCATCTTCTCATAGCTTCTTCGAGTAATATAATGTGGCATGTCACATGAGTTCATCTTACTCAAATGTCTTCGACAGTCACCAGATCTCAATCCAAAAGAACACCTGTGGGATGTGGTTGAATGACAGGCATGGATGGATTCATATTTGTGCAGTGGATGCGATGACATCAATTTGGACCAAAACTCTCTGAGGAATGTTTTTAGCACTTTGTTGAATCTGTGCAATGAATAATTAAGGCAGTACTGAAGGCAAAAAGTGGTTGAACCCTGTATTAGGAAGTTTTAACTTAACTAGTAAAGTATGCAGTGAATCTACAGTGAATCTGCAGTGAATCTGTGTAATATTCGGGTTACCAGCTTTAAAAGACATATCATTCACCAGTCCTAGTGACCAATAAAATAAACGAGACAGCAAGCATATAATTCTGTTGACTTATGTTACATGCTATGTGTGACCTGTCTTCTAAATATTTCTGTGCTGTACACATGAAGTTTACCACTGCATTGTGGAGACCTAAATGGTATGTTAAATAGAATTACACTCACATTCACACTACATAATTTGCAGTGAAGCCTTTCATCGGCGCTTAGTCTGAGACCATCTCCTCAGTGTCACAACAAAGTCTGCTCTCAGCCTTGTTACAGAAAGTAATTCCTGGCTTATTCCCCTTCATCTCCATCATCTCTCATCTTTACCATCTTTCTCTCTTGCTTTTCTCCCTGCCTTGTCTTCATTAGCCCCTCCCTCCTTTGCAGATTCTCTCTCTCTCATCTATATCTTTAGCTCTCCACCTGCCTTTCCTCGCTGTCTTCCTGGTGGTTGGAGGTACGGCCCAGACCAAGCAGTCACGGGGTTCCAGATGGTCCGACTGGCAGAAGGTTCAGAACTGACACCTCGGCAGCTGATCCCATCCTACCTGTAAACCCCGGGGGGTCTGGGAGGGAACATGTGTATCAAGAAACATGAGAGGGGAAAGGACAGGAGAGGGACCGGGGGGGGGTGAGGGGAGGGGCATTACATAACAGCCAAACCTGTCATTTACTGCAACTCATCCTCAAACAGTGCAAGGCTGTTTCTTTGAAAGTGCCTGCACTTCAGAGTTGTTTGAAGCACAGGCATACACACTTTGCTATCACTCAAGTGCTGCGCAACGAAAAAAAAACTGACTTGAATAGTTGAGGGAGGGAGACGGGGAGGAAAAATAACAGACAGATCATATTACAGATAGAAATGTGAGGAAGAATTCAAGACAATGAGGGAGGGAGAATGGAAAGGAAGACTCAGCGAGGCATGGATGACAGCTTGTGACGCCGCATTAGTCACTGTGCAAGAAGACAGAGGTGTCTACACGGTCTCTTTAGCACTGTCTCCTCTAATGGCTGTGTGTGTGTGCGCCGTGTGAGGAGGTGCAGTGCCCACAGTCTACATGGCACGTCCCGCCAATGCTGCGTGTGTTTAGACAGCGGCTGCAGCAGTGTTGATGGAAACACACAAGGGAGGGAGGGGCGCTGACGGGGAGGAGAGCAGGACAGTGCTAATTGGGACAGAAGATCGGGGTCAGGAAGAAAGGAGGAGGAGAAGGGAAGAGGAGCAGAGGAGAGACGGGGAGTCCTCAAGCCCTCCGGTGGCCCACTCTGCTTAATGATGCGTCTCTCTCGTAATTAGCAGACGGTAATTAACGCTCGGATCACCTGGGTCTCCGTGGGTCACTTTCTCCCTCTCCGCCACTCCACGCTCCACTCCTCACTTACAAACTCTCACCAGCCGCACTCCCTGAGGTCCAAACCCCCGAGACCTCCCAGCAGTAACCCTCCTCAGCAGCTCAGACGGAGCCAATAAAAGCACTCTTTCCATATGGGACGCGCACTTTATGGGTAAATCTATGGCTTCCTCTGTCTAAACCAGCTTGTGTTTATTCTTGATTGTATGTGTTTGTCTGTCTCCGCTTTCAGCACTGCTGCTGTTGGCGTGTGCGCGTGCGTGCGCGCTAAGCGAGTTTGTATGGGAGGCAGCCAGTGTTTTGTACACACGGTCTGTCAGGCTGCGTTAAAGCGGGCCTCACCTCCAGGCTGGTTTAAATATTAAGACCGAGTGGTGGCTCAACATGCATATTTTAATACGGGGCCCTTGTGTGGAAGCACGAAGTGGCACATAACCAGTTTTTCGGCACCACAAAAGTTTGCGCTCCAACTTTGTGATTGATCCGAAGCAGCCCCTTACCTGACCTCAATGAGCCGAGCATGGCGAACGACGGAAACAGGCGCACGTACACACACACACACACAAACACATGCAAATAAAAGATGCACACAGATGGTGGCGCAAGACACAATATGCTTTTGCTGGCTCGCTCCGAGACAGTTAATAAAACATGGAGTTGGTAAGAAATTCATCCCAGCCAAACCCATCTCCAAACAAATGTGGTTAATAATACAGATATGAATTTATCCGTTTCTTTTCATTCCCATCCCCTGGGATCGGACCACGTTGACTTTAGTCCAGCACACCCCCACCAGCCGTCCACGGGTGGTGACAGCTCATGGGATGTTCGCTTTGTTATTAATTGAATTTTAAAGTAACCTTGCCATGATATTGATCTGCATTCGATGAAACCCCACACAGTCACTCACACGGGAAGCGTGGTGCACGCGCATCCATCGCGCCTCGTGCATCCTTTGCGAGCTCAAGGTTAGCGCGGCGGCGAAAAGTAAGCAGCAAGCGAGAGTGCTTCGTTGTGTGGAATATTTGTCAGAGTTTGGTGAACGGCTGAAGTTTGGGAGTTGTGCTGAGGCGTGCAATAAAGGCGGGGAGGGGCCTTCTAAAGAGATGAGAGAGAAGAAGAAGGTGGAAGAAGGGGGCGAAACGGAGTGTGAGGAGGAGAGGAAGAAGGGGTAGGAAGGGGGTGGTGGGTGGGGGAGCAGGACGTGGCCTGTACAAAAAACGGCAATGTGAAGTTGGCTGGGCAAAAAATGGCGAAGAGGGAGAAGAGAAAGCAAACAGTGTTACTGTTTTACTGGATTTACAGGACAGGAGAAAGCAAGCCAGGTGTGTGAGGGAGAAAGATTTCACTGACCTATTTTACAGAGTTTGGATGCTGCTTGGCCCCAGCTTCCCCCACTAGCAGCTCCCTCTTCTGGTCCAAAACCGGAAACACCACCAGAAACTAGCTCTATTAAGTGTTTTCATTCCTCATTAGCTGCAATGAAAGTCAGTTTTTTTTGCAAATTGCTTGCTTCTGAACACACTCATCCATCACTTTGCCCGTTAACAGCAGCTGTCAGGCTGAATTGAACTTTTCAGACTGAAGCCCACGGAAGCTGCTGATGACTCTGATTGCAGGAAATGGTTGAGAGATGCTCTCATTCGTGACAAAGATCAGATTTTTTTCTGGGTTTTTTTCCCACCTTTTTAACGCCACGATTCTGTTGGATCACATCCTAAAAATCACTTGTTGCATGTATCAGTGTCACACCCGCCAATGTGAGAATGATCCAGCAACTGTGTGTGTGGGTGTGTGTGGCCGTGCGTGGATGTGTGCTCGCCTGTCTGTATGGGCAATGCAAGGGTGTGAATGCTGGAACGCTCCAGCTTCGTATCTAATTTGACTTCCACTCCTTTCCTTTATGTTTGCCTCCTGTTTCGAGAATGTTTTGCTCTATGCAATCAAGTTTTGCTTTTTGCTTTTTTTAAATGTCATAATGTGCTATTAGTCAGGCCAGACATGGGAGTCAGGTTAAACACACTGAATCACAGATTTAAGCTTGGTGACATTTCAGAGACAGAAGGTAGTTAAAAAGCCTCCAGTAATTTCAAGCATTCATCACACAAACTGTCGCTGATGCTTAACTGGTACACGCAGGGGTTAATGGCAATTGATTGCTCACCGTTAATCACCGTGGTTTTGTGATTACCTGGCAGGGTTGTATCGATTGCTCATTGATCAGTGCATTTCTGCCGCTTTCCCCTCTCTGTCTGTGAGCTCACTGTCATTTAGCGCTTTGCCGGTGCAATATTGTCATTATGACACCCCAGGCGTCGGTGCTGCTCAATGACTCCCCGGTGGCAAATGTCTGCTGAGTTACAGAAGAGACCGGCCGGTCAGCCAAACTTTGATTTACGCGGATGTGGCACGGAAAAGTGACAAACTTGGAGATAATGTATCTGAGCTACAGGCGATGTGTTTGCCCCGCGGCCTCCAGGTGCTCACCTCTGGCTCATCCCAGACGAGTTGTTTCTAAACTCCCTCATACGAATCAGGGCTGTGGTCAATTCAAGCGAGGGCGCTGTGTGAATGAAGAATAAAAGTTTACACCTCTCTCTTGCCTCTGCCTTTGTCCCCCATCTCGTTCATTTCTGTACCTTAGTGTGTCTGGCTCTTGCCTCCATTAAAAGCCTTGTCCAAAGTAATGAGTTTAAAGTCAGAGTGCCTGTGTCAGGAAGGCAATAGAAACAGTGATTGTGTGTGTGTGTTTGTGTGTGTGTGTGTGTGTGTGTGTGTGTGTGTGTGTGTGTGTGTGTGTGTGTGTGTGTGTGTGTGTGTGTGTGTGTGTGTGTGTTGCTGCACACCAAGGATTTTGAGAATAACTGCATGTGTTTGTGTGTATGGGTGTGTATATGTGCTCACGAAGGCTTTGAGGTACGCTTTGACAGCTGCGGATTTAATAAGCAAATGTTAAAGGTAGGAGGTGAGGGGTGTGGGGTGGGTGTGGGGGAGTATGGATGGGGCTTTGCTTATAAAATATGAATGACTGTTTCTGCATCTTCTTCAGCAGGCTTCATATCTCCGGTTTGCATTTCCCCGCGCTCCACTCAGAACAGAAATGCACAGTCCAGCAGAGCTCTGAGAGAAGATGTTGAATTCTATATAGATATCGTCCCTCAGCCTGACAAAGTGAGCTGCGCAGTTTTAATAGGCTGTGTCATGTGTTAAGCTGAAGCGGTATTTCTGTTTGGTGGAGGACTTTTACCTTTTAGCATGTGTGCCCCGGTGTGGCCGTGTGTTGAGTAAGTCACCAATACTAAGTTGCTTGGCTCCTCAAATCGATGCCACACACTTTGTCCCATCATGAAAGTCTGCATTAAGATGAGAAGTCAGCTAAAAGCGAGACGACGAGGACGAGCTTTGTCCTGCACGACAACTATTACAACAGGAAGGTGTTTCTGTCACGTAAAACAAACGTGGCATTAATTGTTTCCTATTAGAGGAAGCAGAAGATTCAAAATTCTTCAGTGAATACCTTAGAGATCGTGTGTTACACTGTGGCATTGTGGTGGGATTAAGTATAAGATTTGTAGAAAAGAGAAAAAAAGTTTTACAAAAATCTTTTGAAAACTGTCTGAACAGATGGTGTCTAGCATCTAGGGATTGTGATGGTGTCAGCTGCATCACTTTTATGACTTTTTATGGAAAAGAGAATAACAGAGGGTGCAGCATGGTTGTGATTTGTAATCATTTAGTACAGAGGGCTATTCTTCACCATTGTAGCAATCCATTTCTGGAAAGTTAGGAATCATAAAAGGATGGATACAATTTGTTTGACAGTTCCTGGTAATGATTTTGATATTGATATTATCCATTTTCTTCTGTTGTTGGCTACAGGTTTTGGACACTTGTGAATCGTTACCAGCGTAACAACTCTGTGATCGTCACGTCACACCTGAGCAAACACACTATCGCAGATTCTCTCTCTGTCTCTCTCTAGCCGACAAACTACTGTGTAAGACGCCAAAAAACAAATCGTCACATAGTCATCATCAACACGCTGGCATTCATTTTTCTACAAATGACAGAGAGCAAGGTCAGGAAGTACAAATGATATCAGAATAAACAGCGGGGTGTAAAATCATTGAGTAAATGTTTGCAGTTCGAATTCAGCTGACAAGAATAATGGATATTGCATTAATACAGATGGGTTTTGTTTCACTGTGACTTAAATATATAGTGAAACTCTCTCCAACTTTAAATAAATGTAGTGAACACATGCATGCTGTTTAATGCATTTAATGCAGGTGATTTTACAAGTTAGGTTTGTTTTTGTTGTGGTATGTCAGTGTGGCTGCTGTGAAATAAGGCTCATAGAGCATAAATTTACATAGATTTCAAGCACTGAAGTGAAAGGGGGAAAATGAAGCTCCCAGATTTAATGAAATCGACAAAATATATTGTAAAATCTATCATTTATAGTGACAAAAATGACCCACAAATGAGGAAAATGGAAACTGTATATGTAAAGGTATACTACTGAAAGATCGGAAATTGTAGTTACATTATTTTCCAACAGTTGGAGTTAACAGAGTATATCGTTGCTCATCTTATATGTCTTCTTATGGAATATTAATGTAATTAGACCTACACATACATGAGTTCATATTTGAACAAATATGCATGGGTACATGTATCAGTCAGTGAAAGTGAAGCCTAGCAGATATGTCTTGTATTTTTTTAGTGTTAGTATTTGCTTTCTTTCATGTGTGTTTGTTGTTTTTTCATCTTTCTTTTTCAAAAAGAGTTAAAGATTATTTTGATATTTTCCCCCATGAAGCGTAAATGTGAATGAAATGTGCGTATGAGAGTAGCTTTGATAAAAACAAAAACTGCAGGTGGGTAAATTTAGCTCATATTCCAAGTGTATAGTATTTCCAGATACAATCTTAGTGGCTTTAAGGTCCAACAGCACTAAATCCTACATTTCCCATAATGCCAGTCACTGCGGCTTCTATTTTTAGGGCTTCACTGCCTGGTATATGAATGTCTTCCAAACTTGACAACATCATAACAACATGATTTAATTACATATATTAATTAATTCATTAATGAATTAATAACAATAGTAATAGTAGTAGTAGTGGGTGGTCTGAAATGCCCCTTAATTCCTTTATTTTCTAAGACTTGACACCTGCAGCATAAAATAAATCTTTATACAAATGTTTTTACAGGCTAAGTATTCCTCTATATTACTAATAAAATGACAGTAATTTAGAAAACAGCCATAATTAATGACAAATGGATGTGCTGATTCAAGTGTTACTCATGTAGAGTGCAAAATAAAATTAAAAATACAAGAAAAGCTACAGTATGTATAAGATCGGCCTTTAAAAAGTACCTTTAGATACAGAATACATTAATATAGTCTGCTGACTTTTGTATCACATGATAATCAAGTTTGTAGCATAAAAAGAAACTTTAATGACTTGGTTTTTTTCCCCGAATGTTTTTCTAAATGGAGCCTTATCTAATATGGATAAAGTTTTAGATTGCAAAACTCCAAGATTACGCCTACTTTTCTACACCTAAATGTAATAACCTAATGGTATCCCCACTCTTTTTTCTTTCTTGCCTTTAACTGCACCCCGGCTCTTTCTGCGAGAGTTTGGTTTGTTATAATATCTTTAGAAAATAAGCTTATGGAGTACGCACAAACAAGCCTGCATAAATTCTGGCTGTCCTGCTAATAGCTCGGTTCTGTTCAGTAAGCTCACACTGACTGGATATTTATTCAAAAACACAGAAATACACCAAAGGAAGCTTCTCTTTTCGGTGGCGCTGGGAGACTACAAAGAGCAGGGAAATTTTAATACAAGGAAACATTTGTTGAAAATACTTTCAGGGTGTTCTGCAGATCACGCTAAGAGTGCAAACTACAAAGGTAAAACATTCCTTCAGAATACATTTCAGGAACCGAAGCATGACCCAACCCTCTGAATCATATTCAGTGAGAAGGAACACATCAGATCAACAATGATCGTACTGAGACCAGCACCAAAATTATTATTATGATATTGTTTAGCTGGTGAGCTGATAAAACATATCTGCTTCTTGAAGCCTGATGAATCTGCTGTGACACATGCTGTGTCAGCACAAAAGATTGGACAAAGGTTTAGAGCTGAGAAGCTTTCTCTAAACAAGTGAAACCACTTATTCTCATTCTTTGGACTTCAAACACTGCCTTTTTATAATAAATAAGTCGTTGGTGTCTGTATGGTGGTGCACTGAGTTCATGGAACACAATTCATTATTTTTGGATGCTTGTAAAAAAAAAATTAAAAAATGTTGCATTGCTTTTAAACCCAGTTGGTTAGCTTAAATTTTTGTGTGTTTAATGTTGGGAAAGTATCTCTTTGAATCAGTTGGTGCAAAATGCAAACCAAACAGTGTCAGTCTGCTAGCTTACGAAGAATTCTGCTTTACTGGAAAGTTGCTTTTAATGTAAGGTTTCACTTTACTACAAAGAAGTCATTCCAGAACTTGCTAGTTAGCTACTGTCCTCCACAGCAGGGGCTAGCTAAGGGAGTGCTAACCCAAATATACGGTGGCCCTGAAAGATCAAACACACTGCAACTTAAGAAAACTCCAGCAAATAGAACACTGCTGTAAAAGAACACAAAACACAACAAAAGTTGAATAAAAAGCAACAGAAGTAGAAAAGACACTGAAAAGCTAAAACAAAACACAACTGAAGTGTTTTTGGGGAGACGTTCAGTTGCGGAAGTGACAAGCTAACAATAAACGGCTATTAGCAACCATACAAAACTAAAAACAGTATTAAATCATGCAGTTAGAACACACATTACCTTACATTTTTTCCTCTCTCACAAAACCAAAGTATCCTCCACTTCTTTTAAGCGTGTCTCAGTGCTCACATTTTGGTTTCAGCTGTTCGTTTCAGCTAATGTGTCCCCAAAAAACACTTCCGGTGTGTTTTGTGAGATTTTTTTTTTCTACTTCCGTAGTGTTTTAGTCATTTTTCATTGTGTTTTGTGTGCTTTGCAATACTTTTCTATTTGCTGTCATTTTTTCTTGCATTGCAGAGTGTTTGGTATCCTTTACCTGTTTTTCCACATAGTTTTGATAGTGCCTTCTGGTGACAGTAAAGAGCTAGTTTGTAGGAACAGTGTACAACCATGCCAGTCCCTTTACTCTCCTAATCTGGAGTCTTCAAAGAAGGTCCTGTTCGGCCAGTGCGTCAAGGCAGAGCCAACAAAGGACAGCTTGTGTGTATCGCACACAGTCAGCTCCTGACAGAACAGCAGTTTGACACCTTGGGACGAAGAGGTGTTGCTTACACTGTGAAACTGTACAATAGCCTTATCAATGTATTGTGAGGGCTGTGTCAGACATTTACAGTCTCAGTAACACAGGAGGCGGGACTGAGGTTTCAAAGTAGAGTTCGTCTTTAAGCACTTTATCTGTACAAGTGAAGTAAAGACAAACAAGGTCATGGGACAATTAACTTCCTTTTATTTCAATTTCTATTCCCCCCATTTCCAATGCATATTAATTCCACCCCCTCATCCTTAAGATGAGATGCCTTTGTCCCAGCAGAGGGGTCCTCTCCTCCCTCTGTGCACTATAGCTCTAAAAAGATGATGAAATGGGAAAGAAAGGGGCAAAGAATAAGAGCCAAGTCTCTGTTTCTGTGCATGACTGTGCAGAGAGAAAAGCCTTCCCTCATCCTTTCTCCCAGATGTCATGGTTCTCCATAGTGTTTAGTTTAACCCCACTATCCCTCTTCCTCAACACTAATTACATACACACACACACACACACACACACACACTTTGATAACTCCCAAAGTTGCAGAGAACTGCCTGTGTGCTCACAAGGCTCAATAGGCTGAAACTGATGGTCTTATAAGCACATACAACTGCTCTCATTAGTAATCTCACTGATAATGTGGAGATGAAAAGATCCTTGTGTGTCCTGTTCTGTTTTGTACTGGCTGAGAATGTGTATCACTGAAGCTTTGAGAGACACACATCAGTGATTATGCAATTGTTTTAAACTGCAGTCCATCCGGGAGAGAACACTTTGGTTTCCTTTAGGACAGTGTATGACTGGAACAAACAGCCTTGTCTTTGTAACGTTAGTGTATTTGAATTATCACACTACTGCACCAACCAATATATAATTATTATATCAAATTTTGTACAAATTTTGTATTTTCCTATGGTTTAATTTATTATTATTAGTATTAGTAGTAGTAGTAGTATTGTTATTATTGCTCTAGAACATGAAGCTGTGACCAACTATTTTCTATGGCAACAATTTGCTGAATATTTTAGATGTTTTTGTCTAGACAATGCCAGAAAAGTATAGTATGTCCTCATACTATACAATAAAATACTACAAAACATGGATGTTCTTTTACTTAAAAAATAAAATAAAAATCAGTCTCAGTGACTGTTCTTCTGCTGTGTAAAGGGCAAGTAGCACTCTAAAGACTTCAAGTCACATGTGTGACTTCAATGAAGCCTCTAGAGAGGCAGAGAGGCAGCTGACAGTGTTGAATATCCCATCACATGCACGTCAACACAAAATATATGGACATCTTTCAAATGGACCAGGCATTCCACTGTTTACACAAACCGTGTTATTAGTTTAAGACTCCCTATCTCATAAGATTTGTGGTGAACACAACAATGAATAAAAAGAATAAGGCTAGATATTCTTACTTCAATTTTTAAAAGCTGCAAAAAGAAATGATCATCATTAGTGTGTGGCACACTAACAATGATCATTTCTCTTTTGCTAATGCAAACAAGAAAATTAAACAGCAATAAAATGGCGCTGAATAACTAATTATAAGTAAACAACTTTAAGCTGAATAACAAAGAAACTACTCACATCTCAGCAAACAAGAAGATCTTCCAAAAGTGACAGAAAAAAATCACAACTCTGAAAACAAAACTAAATACTGACTTTGCTGTTTATTATGGAGCTCTGCAAGGGACATGGGAGAAACAAAAAATTAAGATGAACCTTTGCAAGATCTTGCAGATGTTTCGGACGCATCCTTCGGAGGCCGCCAGCTTGAAGCCAACAAGGCACAATGTGCTGGGAGTGCGGTGTTCCCCCCAGCTGTAGTGGGCCTCGACCTCCTGTTAGCTTCGAGATGGTGGGTAACAGACGTCTCCAAAAACTTCATTGCACTTTTGCAAATATGTGATGTCTTGATAAAACGAGCAGATATTTGAAGTTTACACAGCCACATTCATGCCCGAAAATATCTTAAAAATGTATTTTGTGACCCAGAAAAGTAATATTAAAACTAAGTAGCTGCCACCATTGTTAGAAACGAATTGGCTGGACCTGCAAATGATGCAGTCTAAAGTTCATCCTAAAAAAATTTTTCTCCCATGTCCCTTGTGGGGCTCCGTAGTTTTATTTTGGTGACAATACTTTTCATTTTCACTTTTCTTGTTGGGTGATTAAAGGATGTATTGTAGCTGCAAAACAGCTTGCTCTAAAGTCCTTTTTCAAAATACATTTATGATGTAAGAAATGGCAATTTACAGTGATCCACTGATTAAAAGAAATCAAATGGGATGCTAATGGGTCAAACAATCTGAGAAACATCATCTGAAAAATGTCACGTTCATGTCCATGTCACATTTCTAGTATCTTCTTTTATTGTGTTTCCCTTAACATGAACTATTTGGCACGAGAAATTAAGAGCCTGACCAAGGTCAACATTTTTATGACTGATGCCAAAATTTTATACTCCAAAACTGGCCAATAGTTTCTGTCTTTGAGAACAACAAAACCTAACATTTATTTATTTATGACCTCAGTTACTCTTTAACTGACTCTTCTCAGATTAAATGGCTATGAATTCTGGGATAAGTTGGGCCATGAAGGATACACCTGACCCATCCTTAAAATCTGGGGAAAAGGAGGACGCATTTGTTGGCCGAATATGGAGGAGTCTTCGAATTTGGACAGCCTTTGTTGCGTCGCTGTCAAGTAATCAGCCTACAAATGCGGCCTCAGGAGGATGCAGCCTCTGAATTTGGACACAGCTTTTGTTGTACAGAATAGGAGATGTCACCATGGCAACCAGGATTTTTTTTTTTTTAAAGAGTAGCAATCATGGTGTTTAAAGTCAAACCACTATCTTTTATTAAACCTGATAATAATAATTAACAACGTGCTTAACAACCACACAAATTATATGTATGACTCAAATATGGGTCATGAAATGCTTATGTAGAGCTGCGTTCACGGGCATAAAATAAGGTTGTGAAACCCAGGTTATCCAGCATATCCACTCCAGCAACATGAATCAATAAATTAAAGGTTGTGATTATATCACAAACTGCCTGTGAGACCAGGTTGTAATATTGGCCCCACCAATAAATCATTGTGACTGTACAAGTAAACATCATGCTGTTTATAGGCAATACAACACTGCTGGAGCAGTTTCATGGCTTAGATCAGTTAAATCGTATAACAAAAATTAAATGGTTACACTGGAAAGTCGGAGGTTCTTGGAACGGGCCAACATGCAACAAGATGTTTGGATTCTTGATCCAATTTGGAAGTGTTGCACTGTATTATATTGAGAAATCTAAAATTAAATTCAACAGTATTTTGGTTTGTGTCCCTGACCAGCATTTATTCAGAGGTTTATGAATTTTTACCTGTCCACCATGCCAAAATGACAGAAGGAATATGATTTCTGTATAGTTTTCCTTCCTGAAGATCTTTCTTAGATTAATTTTATTTTCTTTGAAGAATTTAAAAGCCACTGTGGTGCTGATGTGATGCACTTCCTCTTTGGTAGAGAGTTACCCTTCATAATCACCGGCTGCTGAGGATCTTGGTATTCAGATTTTTTAGATGTGGGTAGGGTTGTGTGTATGTGTATTTGAATACATTGATCTATTTATATACGTATATGTGTATGTGTGGGGGTGTGCAATTCATACAGGAACAGCACTGTGCAGGCAGGCATTTATTTAATACAGTATTGTAATTTTGCACAGTTTACTAAATTAAAAAAATAACCCAATGGACAAATGGACTGAGGGGGAAAAAAAGTACAAATCCCTTAAAGTCCTAATATTGAACATTTTTAAGTAATGCAGTGCTGAATGGCACATTCGGGTGTGTTTTATATTTTTGGTCCCTTTCAAAGCCTTCCCTGGATGTGGGTGGAAAGCGCTTGATCTTCCCTTGTTCATATTAAATAAGTCAGATTCCAGCCCCCACCTCAAAAACCTATACTCACATTTACACTTGGGCTTATTAGATGTGAATATGAGCCTGTGTGTAGCTTTCCTTTTAGCTCAGGCCAGAGAGTTTGAGTCCTTTTGAACAGGCAGTAACATGAGGCAACTATGACAGGCAGGACGACCCTTGATCACTGTTAATTATCTAAGTGGACGTGAAGCTCCCAAACCACCAGAGCGATGCAGCTATAGCACTCTACATCAGGGAGGTTCTGCATATTTGCTTCCAGATCAGTGTGGGTGTACTTGTGTATTCATGTGCATCTGTGCCTTACCATCATCAATACCATGTGACATGTTGCCCTTCAAGTGCACGTCATGGTCGCATGAAGGCAGGCGTGTTCTTCATCGTCCTTCAAAAGCAAAGCTGAGTTCGTCAAACCTGTCAAACACAACAGCGCACCAAGGAATTCTTGAATAGCATGTCTTTAATGAACCAGGGGCCATTTAAGATTTATGAAAGAGTTTTAAAAATCCAACTACAATGGACTGTCATTACACTTGAATTCAAAATAGTTGCATCATCTCTTAGGAAGTGATCTGTACTTGCATTATGAAGCTGATGCACTGAATTCCCCGGTGATTAAAAGTAAAGAACAGAAATGGTGTGATATCAGTTTTATTCATGCTCAGAACTATTACTACGTTTTTAGATCTTGTGACATGAAAAGGAAGGAAACTTATAACTAAGTTGACCTAAAAAAAAAGTTCCTCACACCAACTTTAAAAGTGTCCTCAGTCCATTAAATCATTTATATAATGAATCAATATTATGTGTTAGTGAGCAATGACAGTTCAGTCTCTCCAAGCACGAGACTATTGTTCTCAAAATGACCTCAGAAATATTGACTGCATTAGCAACATAGCACTGATAGACTACTTACAATCTTTTTTTAATTGTTTGCTAATAAAATAAAATAAAAACCACTGTGGGCAATTACTGTACATGTTTTATTGTTTTGCCAATACTACTACTCTATTTTCAATAGCTTCTTACTATATAAGTATAAAAAAAAAGTTAAATGTAAATACATCATAGGAAAAATTGGATAAAGTTCTGGCCACAACCGGTCCTCCTTCCTACCCATGCAAAAGAGTAGGCGTCACATGTATTTCATTTATTAGCACACAGCAGTATCTCATTGTACAACTGTATAGTGACAATAAAGGCATTCTATTCTATTCTATTCTAACAACGCAGCATTTATTTGTGCTTACTTGTGTTATTTTAATATGTTAAATCCACACAGCACTATATTATAAGCTACATCTTGAGCAGACAAACACACAATTTAATCTAAATAAAACCCTAGAGAAAATGTCCTCCTTAAAGTAGCTGATTTGAAGATCAAGTCTTCAAAGTACAACTGCCAAATAGTACTGCTTCAGTGTTCATAAGTGACAGCCTGTTCAAGGGACTCTGTGTTATCCTTAGTTTATTTCCAACATCCTGGACACTTATTTAAAAAAGTCACAGACGATTACATGAAGCATCAAAACCTTTCTATAATCCTAAATCAGTCATTGTTTTCCTCCACACAAAACATCAGCTGGCACAGTCAATTGTCTAAACTATCTAAGTTCAAACAGTTATTTAAAAATAATGGAAATAGCTGCTTAACATATTTGGGCCTCATAATAAAGTTGCTGTGTCCTATTAAATATAAATTAGTCTCTTAACATTCCCAGTAGGTGTAAATTATTAAGATCTAAAGATGTGACTACTCTGCAGTGGGCTATTTGTGATGATTATGTACTTTTAACTTATAATTCCATGTCTCTGCTGCATTTATGATTTTATAGAATTAAAATAATGAAAATACTTTATGCTAATACGAACAATACAGGACAATTATCATGTGGACGAAGAAAATATCGTCTTAGCATGTTTGTGCCTACATTCAAACAGTAGCCTCCGTGAGTCAACCCGTCTTTGTGCAAATGAATCAAACTTAAATGTAGCAACTAGACAAGATCAAATTAACAACCCATATATCAACGATAAACAAAAACTAAAACGTTGAAGCATAAACTTTGTTTGCTTGCATGTTCATATTGAAGACACGGGGAGATCCTGGAGATGTGCAAAAGAGTCACAAATTCAACTTATTCTAAAAACTTTTCAGTGAACTTAATGATCAAATAGTAGATTATTTTAAAATCTGCCATCATCATGTGCCAACTTTACCTATATAATATTTATCTATATAATATTTCTATGTCAGAAACTTTTATCAAGAGTTGATGACAGGAAACGATTAAAAAAAAATGTTTTAATGCTATCAGCGTTAATCTTGTTAAAATGACGTTAACGCCATAACCGCATTAACACTGCAAATCTCTGTTAGCGAGTTAGCGTGGGGCTGCAATACGTCAACACGTTAGCGTGGTTAGCTTGTTAACGCGTTAGCGCAGTGCAGCCCAACACACAGGGCGATCCGCTCTAACTCGCTAACTGAGATAACCACATTAACGTCATTTTAACAAGATTAACGCTGACAGCACTAATTTTTTTTCACAGCTTGCTGCTAGCCTGGCACCTGCTACCTCATTTGTTGCTGATATGGTCTGTCTGTAGCTTTTTATGCAAAAACATTTTTTAATGTTGTATAAGAATAATTGCTGTGTTTTTGATTTTCTGCAACATTGTCAATAAATGAGCCACAGTTCATGTTACCTGGTTAACTTACCTAGCTAACATTAGCATAGCGTAGCAAAACTGTTATCTTTACTTCAAGTTAAGAACTACGGAGTCCCGCAGGGGACATGGGAGAAAAAAAAAATTAAGACGGACAAACTCGGGATCTCGCAAAAGTTTTAGCGGCATTCTTCGGAGGCCGCCAGCTCGAAGCCGACTGGGAGATCGAGGCACGATGTGCCGGGAAAGCGGTGTTCCTCCCGGCTAGAGTAGGTCTCGACCTCCCGTTAGCTTCGAGCTAGTGGGTGTCAGATCTCCAAAAACGTCGGAGCACTTTTGCAAATATGTGATGTCTTGTAAACCGAGCAGGTATCTGACGTTTACACAACTACATTCACGCCTCAAAATATCTTAAAAGTGTATTTTGTGAGCCAGAAAGAGTAATATTACAACTAAGTAGCTGCCGCCATTGTTGGAATTCAACTTTTGCGAGATCTCGCAAAAGTTTTGCGAGATCCTGAGTTTGTTTTGCGAGATCTCGCAAAAGTCCGTCTTATTTTTTTTTTTCTTCCATGTACCCTGCGGGGCTCCGTAAAGAACTGATCCTTTAAACAAAATATTTAACTTGTATATATGAATTTATAGCATTAAATAGACATTAAATAACATTAGATCTATTGCTTAATAGGGCTTTGGGTTTGGATGTTAGCATTTATTTTCTTTTAACAATTTTGTCGGTTCTATCTGGGTTTTTTAAAACATAAAGGGAGAGTGAGAGCATTTTCAAATGTCTATATGGTAGCAATAGTGGCACTAATATGATTCGATAAACTTGTACACATTTGAAAACTTATGCAAAAATAAGTAAGTATAAAAGTGATTAGAAAAAGTAATCACTCGGCTATTTCAAATATGTATATTAAGTAACTGGATTTCACAAGACCATCATTCAAAATATACATTTTGAAATGTGAAAGAAGTTTTAACACGTACTGCAAGTTGTTTAGTCAGTTCTACACCCAAACAGTAGTTTAACAAGTGGGAATTTCCTGTCAGGTGCTTCCATGCATTATACGCCAGGCTGTCTGACTTGGAGATAAAAAGTCTGGATGTCTTTAGATCCCCTAAAAGATGTACTGTGTCGAGACCAGAATAAACAGAAGTGCTCCGTGACAACGACATCTGTGCAGACAATTCTGAGGCAACTTATGAAAAAACTATGGCTAAGGGAAAATTACATCATGCCCATGGACTTGCATCTTTTCTTTTTTGCGGGAAAGAAAGAGCTTACTGTGCCAAAGGCCCAGAGCTTTAGTTACAGCAGAGCTCAGATTCTCATGCTGGCATGTGGTACAAAGGCTTCTGCAACCTTTAAAAAATTGTGTAATGCACAAATGTTATTGTAACATCAAATTTGTGGAGTTAATATGTATAATAACGCTTTGGGTTTCATGTGAACCTCATTAGGTTTCCTTTCAAATGATACATTAAAGGTTTCTGTCCCTTCCTTGAAGGTCGTGCTTATTATTAAGCATTATAGTATACTTGTGTAATCGCACCATTGGCCAAATTTGTTTGTCAGTTACACTGTGTGTGGAAAGAAGGAAAAGGCAAGTGAGAGATAGAGGGAGAGAGATGCTCGGGGAGCGCAGAAAACAACACTATCAAAGGAGGGCTTCAAAGACTATCAGCTACGTCTCCTGGGTAATTTGCGATCCTGCATTCTTTCGACTTCAAAGGGCCGCTGTGTGTTGGAATACTGCAAGTGGGAGAGTGAAGGGGGGAGACGAGGGAATGGAGGAGGGGGAGAATCTGATTTCTCTAATAAATGCTGACACCAGGCCTGTTTGATATTAGATTCAGGGAACAGTTTGATTTGTTATCGCCTTTGAAACTCTTCGGATGTCCTTCAGAGAGGCAGGATGGCTACCACCGCACCCCGAGTGCGAAAGGGGAGAGCAGTGAGTGCCAGGCTACGAGGACAATGGTCCTGCTGTAAAGATGACCATTAAAGGGCTATTGATTAGGAGTCTCTCTGTCTGACTTTTTGTCTGTCTGTCTGCCAGGACTCATTCTGTATACACCTTAATACACTACAGCAACTCGATGCGCCTGAGAAAAAAAAAAACTTTAGAAGAAGCCGATTAGTCTGACTTATACTAAAGCGGTGTGTTGGACAGTGCAGGATGGTCACAGGTCACTCTCCTTTTTGAAGCACTCACTGTATACTTTGAAAAATCCACTGAAAATAGGAAAAATAAATAAAATATTCAGAGCCCTCAAGAGATTTTTCTGACCATGCAGAGCGGTAAGTGAGCAGCAGGGTGGAATATTTTGATGCCCACCACTGACTGCAGGTGAAGAGTGGAAGAGGAACCTCCCAGGGGTAGCCTGGAAAGTACTTCTAATGGGTTAGTTCACAGCTGCAGTTTTTTGCATATCTGCAAACTTTAAGACATTTTCTGAAGTGATCTTACACCATGCCTGCAGATTTGGTGCAGTGTTAACCAACTGTCCATCATTAAAGGTTTTTTTGAATGGGCAGGTGAAGAGATAGAGTGCTGGAAAATAGCTGTTTTTATTCAATATTTTATGGAAAGACATCTAAAGGGAGCCTGCTTATTATTGCCCTAGGTACCAAATCACACTGAAAGGGTTACAATAATAATTTTTTATCGGTTTTCAGAATAATGCTATGAAGGGAAGAGAGCCTGATGTTCTCACACATGGTGAGCCACATAGTGTAAAAGATGTCAGATTTGAATACCAGATTGCTTCTTTTTAGAAGAATAACATCAAATGTCAGATGTGGATAAGCTGGAATAGAAAGGTTTTTTGTTTTTTTTTAAGTCACTGAACAAGCAGTTCTGATGGTATACTAGCCCACCTGCAGGAAGTGAGAAAATCCATACGGCAGTCATACTTTAATAAACATTAGGCTTGACCCATTCTGACATTCAGACATTTCGCTCCTAGACGTTAGCTGTTTTTCTTTTTTTCTTTCATAAAAGGCCCTGAAGTCACCCTTATTAGACTTCTCACATCATTATCACTTTGACATTGGAACTGTAGATACAGATGGAGAGGGGCATGCGAGACACAGTGAACTTGGTCACCACGCCAAGTTCAGACAACTCCCAGAAGAGGTTATAAATAATATTTTTACTGCATGGGGCCTCTGTGTGATTTCTAACTTACTGGCGCTCACTGGTTCTAGTCGCATTGCATACTGCATGTACAGTTATCAACATCAGTTCTACAGATAACAGACACAGTGAATGAACCGGGAAGCTAAAATCAGCTAGCAGACAAATCCCAATTTTTGCAAAAGACTCCGGCAGTTTCAAAAGTTGTTTTCTTTCATTGAAACATTTGTGGTGTTTGATCTTTGCTATATTGTTATATCTCTGGCTTGTGACGATAAGTCTGCTGGCACTCCCTCACTTATAAGGCCATCTTTAAGCAGCTTCCATTACATCTGTCCTCATATTTACTTCCACCCCCAGTGTCAGGCTACAGCCTGTGCTCTCGAAGCTCTCTGCTCTTATCTTTACCAAGGGTCCATTCAGAGCTTAGTGAAAGGGCTTTTGTGTGGGCAGCTCCATCTGTTTGGACTGAACTACAAAAAATTGTTAATTTATTAGACACAAAGTTACAAATATTTCAAGGAGTGAGATGGGGAAAGTGTTTATTTATAGTTTTCGGTTCTTCATTGAGAATCGATGTGTGAAATGCCCTTTTGGCCTCCTTTCCTTAATGTTTGTCTAACTGTAAATTCTGGGTTTTTGTGTTGGTCTCTGTAACCTAATTATTTTTGTAAAGAGAATTGCTTTTAAAAAAGCCGAGCCATAGTGCCTCAGCAAAGGTTCGTTTATCACGTGCAGTTTAAAAAAGTTATTTTTCTTCTCTTTCTTTATTTCTTCAGACATGTCTTTAAATTAGTTTATGTGTGGAGTGTGAAACGCAGACGCCCTAAAGGGTTGACCTCTGATTAGGATTTTTGACAAAGCCATTATTACCTGTGTTAAAGAGGCTTACAAGACTTTATTTGTTTAGGTCTGTTTGAAATCAAGATCTTATTTTAAGTATCAACATGAAAACATTCAGTTACACAAAACAGCCGTCACATGTGAACTAAACAGTCACATCGCACAGTAAAACACTAAAGTCTGACAGAAGAATGAGTTTGTCTTGCTTGCTTTATTTTTATGTATTGTAAAGTCCCATCATCATATAAAGTATCTTGCCCATTAGAAAGGAAGTAGGAATCAGGTGATAACTGACTCATCAAAAGTATTATCCTTCTTAAGTTTCTCACGTAACATCATGTGCATGCTTGAGGCTTGTCTGCCATTTTGGATGTGATACAGTCACTGGTTGGGAGGAAGCAATGGTTATCCCCAAACTGGTTGGTAAATGGTTACTAGAGGTTACCAGCTGCCACTGATGTGTTCACAAAGAGAGTGAAGCTCCAAAAACTTTCTTGTGATGACTTTTGTCCCTAGCAGGCTGCCATAGTCGCCCATAGTTTGCATGCAGGACACTGTCCTGCTAACTACTAGCCAAGTTGTGATAAAACTCTTAAACTGTGATGCAAACAGGAAACGGGGAATGGTCAAAGTTGTGCATCAGGACTGTAGCTAACATGCTTTAAAAGGCAAAACCTTTGCTTTGAAGGTGAACGTACCAGTTTGCGTTTTACTTTCTTTACTGTTTCACTACGCAGAGAGCTTACAAGTGTTTGCAGACAAGTTGTTACTTTTTCCCACACAACCAATGGATGCCAGGTGGACATAGACCAGCCTTTAGGCCAGTGTGTGACTGGGGCCTTATTCACTTCACCCTACAATGTCACACATCCAAAATGGCAGACAAGTTGACGTCATATGATTAGAGCTCATGTGACTGCTAACCTCAATAGCCTTTAAGATGGTTAAGGTTATGTAAATACTTAAGCTCATGTAGTGTAGTAACGTTAGTAGAGTACCTGGCAACCATCCTAACATTTCAGTCTGTGTCGTATTAACAAAATACAGTGGAACCCCGACTTACGAATACCACATTTAACGAAAAATTCAAGTTACGAAGGCACTTAACGGCAATATTTCTGCCCGTGTTACGGCAAAATGACCGAGTAACGAAATCCGCTGGCTCTGATTGGCTGATCCCAGAATGCCTACAATGCCCACAATGCCTTCCGAATCATGTGACAACCCCCTTGGCTTTCGTACTTGCGCTTCGCTGTTCCACTTGAATGACGTATTGTTGTTGCAGTTAGTAATTAGCCTATTACGGTGGCCCCTAGAGACAAAGCACGTACAAACTCCAAAACACTTGCAAACTCCAAAACACTTGCAAACTCCAAAACACATGCAAACTCCAAAACACTTGCAAACTCCAAAACACATGCAAACTCCAAAACACTTGCAAACTCCAAAACACTTGCAAACTCCAAAACACTTGCAAACTCCAAAACACTTGCAAACTCCAAAACACATGCAAACCCCAAAGCACATGCAAACCCCAAAGCACATGCAAATTCCAAAACACAACGGAAGTGCTCCAGGACGCTAGGGGCAGTGTTGAGCTCAATTTGCAAAATAAACGGCAAGTTTGTCTGTATGGGACAGTCTAGTCTCCGTCGCGCTTCCCAGGTTGCCTAGCAACCATGATACTAACCGCTGGAAACGTGTCATACAACTTTGTTTGACAGAAATGAAGGAAAACATATTTTGTTCATTTGTTTGTTTGTTTCTACAAGAGCTTTGTGTGATTTGATAAGTATCTGAGGCTGAGACCACAGGACAGTAAAACATGATTTTTGGGCTTCATTTCTGTACTGAACAGTCATTTAAGATTAGTTAGTAAATAACAATTAGCTAATGTTGTTCATGAGACTAAAGTCATATCACTTTGGTAATGTAACTATAATATGGCCAATATTATAGTTATTATATTAATCATTATGAGCTATTACAGCAGTGAACAACTCTGTGTCAAATACTGAGCCTCAGTACAGATTCAAGTTGCAGTTATTTATATGTCTTATCACCTTAAATCTTTACTCAAAGACAAGTATATTTGACAGTGCATATATAGGTGTATCATATATAAGAGACAAATGTTGTTCCTTCAGTATGTTGGCATTACTAAATTTGGCTCATTGCTTACATATATTTATAAAAAGAAAATGTACAAGCTGTGATAACTGTTTCTGATAAAATGAAGAGTAGACTGATATATTGAATATTCCTTTATTGGGTGAGAAAATCAGACCATGTCATAACTGCTTTAAGTCATACAGAATAGATATCAGAGCCTTACACAGGCTGACTTCTGCTAAATGGGTCAAACTGGGCAGAAAGTATACAAACACATAACATCCTTATAGAATATGATGTAACACTATAGATCAACTTACCTCAGAATATATAAAGCATATAAACAATTACAGCAATATGATGCAACAAACACAGCAGTACTACTAATCCAAAATACTCAAAGCTTCATAGAACTGAAACAAACATTTATTTTTAGGTCCATTCTGCTGCTGATACATACTTTAGGTTTCTGAACATTAAACTTGTTTCTTCCTTTCATAGTGTGTAACTTGAAGGCCCTGAGTACTTTCTCCCACACTGAAAACACTGGAATGATAAAATTATTTGAACATTACCTAATAAGACTGATTCAGGACAGACAATTAGTTATGTTAAACTTTCCTAGCAGTCCTTCACAAACAGGGAACAGTCTGTCTATTCTCTCCATCTGTCAGCTGCTGCTGGCTCTTCCTCCTCCTCTTCCTCACACACTGCTGAGTTTGTCCTGGTGGATCATCAGGGGTGCAAAGCCTCACAGATGATATGCAGCAGTGGGTCCCTCAGTCTGTCCTCACTCTGGACACTTGCAGTTGTCACACATGGAAATCAAATGTGTGATAAGCTGCAGGATTCAAACACACGTGTAACTTATAAATACATGTTTATACTTTTATTCCACAATCAGAGAGAAAGAAAAAGAGAGAGAGTGCAGGACAGACAGACAGGTGACAGTCTCAGGTGTATACACTGCTACAAAACAGCACAAAAGAAGGAGGATTGTGTTATTACGAAACGAGAAGAGTTCCCAGATGGTACAGTGGACACATGTGTGACTGCTGTGATTAAAGCATCTTTCTTTCAGCTTAACGAGTGAACCGTCAGCTCGTTCAAACACACGTTAAAGTCCGTTTGGCTCAACACCACCGAACAGAGGCAGCAATGTAACTTAGCTAACATTAACAGTGCAGTGAATCCTGCTTGTGCTGTGATATTCAGGACTGCAAACCGAGCAGCATCACTGACTTTCAGCTTGTTGTGTTTGTGGATATATGATTGACTTTAATTATCCATAAAATCATCACATTCTCTGTAAGATTAAAGTCAACTATTGAACGGCGTATATTTTGAAGTAAAGGCTTTAAAACCAAGTTAGTACAAACATCGCTAATGTCACATAACTTTCCCGACATGTGGCCAACAGTAATGTTTTAATGTTCTTCATTATAAAAACATTTGCGCATAAATAAGTGACATAATATTCAGTACTTACTTCTGAAAGTTTACTCTTCAGCGGCTCCGCTTCCGCCGTTATTTTCGGCAAAATTATCCACACCACAGCCGCTATGAAATCTGGGATATGTTGGGCCATGAAGGCTACACCGACCCATCCTTACAATTCAGGGAAATTAAGGACGCATTTGAGGGCCGCCTTTGAATTGGGACAGCCTTCGTCATGTCGCTGTGACGTAATCGGCCTTAAAATGCGGCCTTTAAGGCTGCAGACCCCAAATCCGGTCATTGGTACTTCCTGGCTTGTGTAGTTACTAGGTAACAAAAGCTCAACACTGCCCCTAGCGTCCTGGAGCACTTCCGTTGTGTTTTGGAATTTGCATGTGCTTTGGAGTTTGCATGTGTTTTGGAGTTTGCAAGCGTTTTGGAGTTTGCAAGCGTTTTGGACTTTGCAAGTGTTTTGGAGTTTGCAAGTGTTTTGGAGTTTGTACGTGCTTTGTCTCTAGGGGCCACCGTAGCCTATAGCCTATCGTTCACTCAAAAGGCGCGATGGGTGCTTCAACTTACAAAAATCTTCGACTTACGAAAGACCCTCGGGAACGAATTAATTTCAGAAGTCGGGGTTCCACTGTATAATGTTTTAAATGAATGGTCTGACTGAAGTCTAACTACAGACTTTATGTTTAAGTACTGTTATTTTGTTATGGTATTAACTTTGGTATCAAGAGTCACGTAATTCTATTGTCATCAGTTATCCAACTGCTGTATTTTTGGTATTTTGGCATTCCTACTATACCCCTCAAAGTGAGTTCCATTATATGTTTATTAGTTACACTTTTTTTTTTTACTTAAATAAGATTTAAGCAATAAAATTGACTGTATTTTCACTTTGTATATCCATATCATATCTCTGTAAATTAGAAAAGATAGCCATATATGAAAGTAAGTAAGGGCTGTTTCATACCATCGACTCTTTCTCTCTTCCACAGAAGTGTCTCACATCTTAGTTTTTAACTCCAGTTATCATTCATCATTGACTATTTATTAGGTTCACTCAAGGTCACTCTCAAGCCTTACATCTGAGTTTAAGCAAGGATTTTTTTTGTCAGTTTTAGCAAAAATATGTACAGTAAATATACTTGCTGCATATCCACCCCACCCAAAGCACCTACACACACTCTCATACAGTAACTCATCAAAGTGGATGTAAGCAGAAAACACCTGCGGTGTCATCCACTTTCCCCACATCCACAGTATTCACTGACCCAGGGGAGAGCCATGCTGTTTGATTATTCTGCAGGGTGATTGATGTGTCGCACGCCACTGTGGTTTGTATTCATAAGAAAGCACGCATCACCATTGATCTATTGATGCATGGCATTGTGTAATGAATATGCAAAACTGCACTGTACCGCTGTACATCCGAGCGATTGGCTGTCAGTGACATCATCTCCAAGTCGCAAGTCTTTGATTCGTGCTGCCCAGATAGGATGCCGGAGAATTGTAAATGAGATGTAATCAGTACTAACAATCCTGAATCTGTGCCAGCTGAACACCCCCCCCCCCCCCCCCGCCCAACCCAAAAAGAAATCCTCGCCCCTCCTTGTTGCCCCTGCCAGAGTCCCTCCTCTCCTTTTCCATCTCTCTATCTTCTCATTAGTGCTGGGTTTGGAACAAAGAGCCATCTGGGCATGGCTACCTGCCAGCTCAGGTGGGCCTTTACACATACAAGACAGCTTCTCTTCAACATCTGTCTGCCAAGATCAAAGACATTTCTGTTTACCCCCTAAACTCCCCCTCTTGTGTTTCTCTCTCTGCCTCTCCTTCCCTTCTCTACCTCTCATTTTCTAATTTCCGCAAAAAGTTCACATACATTAGAAAGGAAGTAGACTAAATGCGGCACCCTCCTCCCCCTTAATGTCTCTCTCCGCCTCTTTGTCACTTCGCAGCTCCTCTTTTTCGCCCTCAGGGTGTCATGCAGTCTCCCAGACTGCTTTGTTTTGTGTTTTCAGCTTTTTTTAGGTAATTGTTTTCCTGTGTATATGCTGTGGGAGACATAATTTTTGAAAATTCTCTGCGCTTTGCATCTCAGCAGTCACTTTACAAATATATCAAGCTTTTTTAAATGTTTTTTCCCCTGTAATTGTCGACTCCCGGTAGCCTTGGGCTTTAGGTGCAAACATTCAGAAGGAGAAACAAGTACTTCTCAGCTCTCACAGAAACTTCTCACATTAGCAGCTAAAAGTAGAGCTGCCATTTTTATGGCCCTTTGTGCAAAGTATCGCAATGTCCACCAAGATCGATAAACATGCTGAGCTATGCGTGCTGATGGTAAAAAAAAACGATTTACAGCTTGTAATCAGATGCAGATGGGTCCCTAGTCCTTCTGTGACTGCACTTTATATCATAGAAAGTATTGATCACGGGTTTCAAACATAAGGCCCAGGGGCCAGATTTGGCCTGGTAAATATTACAATCCGGCCCACTGTATGAAAATGTGAAGTAGGGTGTAAATTAGTAAAAAAAAAAATTTATCAGCAGGAAAAGTTTTACAGCTTTAAGACCCCCCCTCCCCCCCCTCCCCAAAGTGTCCAGAAACGTTTCCTTATTTTACACATTTAAGTCTCACAATTTTTAAACCAAAGAGTCGTGCTGACAAACGTCTTTCATTTATCCAGCAGCATTTCTTTATCATATTTAAAACCCAAGACTTCCTGTTCAAATCGCCATTCTTTTTACTTGTACTGAAATATCTCAGGGATTAAATGCCTAGTTAAACTTCTTTCCTTGGTATTGATGGTTGTTTTATTTTTTCACTTTCAGAAAGGCAACACTGGCTGCTTTTGCTGTAGGTAACCCCTCCGTGGTTATAAGATGGTGTATTCAGCTGCTCCGGCATTGTAGATACAGGGATCAGGGAAAGTGTTATCCTTTAAGCCAGGTGCTGCTGTTCAACACAGCTAGTTCCTGCTGACTGAAAACCTTCCCCGCACGCTTCCGTCTGCTCGTCTGCTCATCTGACTATTCTCTCACAGGTTCAGTGTGCATGTGAAGAGGTTAGTCAGGCCCTCCGTGTCAGCTATGAGCGAGTGTGCACAGTATGAATGCGGTGGCGGTGTTTAAGCACTGATACAGCCTCATCGGTGCTGGGCTGGTGTTGCTGTTGTTTTTCTGTTGATTTCTTTTTTTGGTTGGTTTGTTTGTTTGTTTTTAAGCCCTTTGCTCAGAACTAATAAAGATTGATTAGTCTTCCGTTCAAGATCAATTGCAACACTATTTTAGCTATGCCTGTTTGCCAGGATGCATTCTAATCAATGGCAAAGCTATTTTTTGTGTCAAGGACAGAGCCCAGTTTACTTCAGGCAGGATGAGAGAGAAAGGCTTGACTGATGGACCGTTCATAGACAGAAAAGGTCCCTCCTCCTCCTTCTCCTCCTCCTCTCTCCCTGAATAGCATCCTTTTCTGAAAGTGTTGATAGTGAATTCATTTTGAGAGATTTCACATGCTCTGTGTCGCCCGCATTACCAGCAGGGACAATTACATCACTGTCAGATTACAACTTGCCACCCACTGTTCTACCAGTTCATAAAAAAAGAAAGAAAAAGAAAACACTTCTTGGAGCCCCAGGCTGGAATGTCACATGTACTACCCTCCACTCCCCACCTTCACCTCCACTTCCACCTCCCTACCACTTCTCAAGCGGAGGTTTTTCTGCCGCATTTGCTTGGATCTGTGGGTCTAGGGGGTGGCGGTGGGGTCATTGTCCGTTTTTCCCCGGCACGATGTTCAGCAGGAGACAGCTAACTGGAGCGTAAAACAAGGCTGCAGTCTGCAGGTAGCCACCGGCTAAGCTCACCTGCTGCTAAATTCACTCTGACGGGTGAGATCACAGCCTCATGGCGGGGCACCGGGCCCCAACAGGGAGACGAGAAACATGTGGGTGTGGGAGCTCTGCCTTACAAGACCCTGCCTTTGCGCTACTGCTCGAAGGAGCAAGATAGTTAATAGAGAGAAACATGTCATGGATTACGAAGCTCTCTCTCTGCAGAATGAAAATAATAACGCCTCACCCCTGCTATCAGCAAGGTAGGTTATTGGCCAGATTGTCCACGGAGTTACTTTTGAAAAGGGAATCGCACTGCATCAATAAAAGATTATGAGTTTCATTAAAGGTAGCTCGCTCAACACAAGCATGAAGCACACTGTAAAAGTAGAAGGGAGGAACTTAATGAGTTTGACCCATCCTGGCTACATGGGATAATATGTCACGCAGAATATGACGGGCGTTAGAATTATAAAATTAGCCTGCCTGTTTTAAATGATGTCCCTCTGTGCGCTCTTAATTAACAACAAGGCATCGCACATGAGGTACAAGCTGTTTTTTTAGTGTAAATATGATTTTGTCTGAAGGGGTCTTTAATCTTTCATGACCCAGGGGAAGCTAAAGCCTTCTGGTCCGAATGAGATAGGAATTAAGGGTACACTAAAGATAGGCTGGATTTTACGGTCATAGCTATTTGTTCGCCAGCAGGGGCGTCACAGCACAGTGACCACACTTCATGTCATGGACAGAGCAGAAGTGCTAGTTTCATGTCAAACATCTTTTCCCCAGTGATAGCAGATTATTTTTATGTTGAGTATTTTATTTGTTTGTTTGTTAGTTAGTTTGTTTGTTAGTTTGTTTGTTTTTGGCCGGATGGATCTGAAGTGAAAAAATCCAGGAGTTCCTTTGGAAATGGCTTCCTCTCAAAGTTTTCAGGGCTTGAAACAATAGTGTTTTGCAGTACACTGGTGTGTGTGTTTGTATGTGTGTGTGTGTGTGTGTGTGTGTGTGTGTGTGTGTGTGTGTGTGTGTGTCACATTTCTCTGTTGCCAGAGTGTTTTCATTTGTTTCATTCAGGTGCAAAACACACCACAAGGAAAGCACACCCCTACACACACACACACACGCACACACACACAATTCTCTCCACTCGAACTTATCCCAGCTCCACAGCTGCAACTCAGCAAATGTGCCGGGCAGGGTTTAATTTTCTGGCCCCCCGCCTCATGCATTTTTCATCACGACCGTCCTGTTCCCACCCAGCCACTCCCGCTGCACAATGCTATTGATTGGCGATTAAGCCATCAAACTCTTATAAAGAGCTTAATATTTTAAAGCTGTTACACCTTTCCACCCTTCTTACATTGTGTACCCTGTACTACAGTTGCCAGTGAGTTTGTTTTTTTTTTTCCAAGTTTCCGCTCTTATGCAATACCAGGTTATGAATGTTTGATGTAATGCAGACGACAGTAGCTTTTTTTCCCCAGCACTCCCACACAATGCATGCTCCGGCACGGAAGCAGTGTGTTCGATCAGCTGACTGCGCCAAAGGTCGAGGGGAGCAGCGTCAGTCAGCACAGAGGGGTTGGGTTGGGACATATTCTGCTACTCACACGTGGGATATGTCCTCTTGCTGACCAATTTGTTTATGGTAATTCTAATAGATCTCTTGAGGGGGCTGGTCTTGCCTAGCAATATTGAGGGTTCAGTCTTAATTGTGACCACCAGGCAAAAGAATCTGCAGTTTCATCCTATTCTAGCAACTGATAAGCATCTTATGAGTTATTTTAAGGTGTCACGAAGAATTGCATGCATTCAAAATGCTTAATATCTGCCATTGTACATGAACCCATCATTGTGTCATTGCCACCCGTCATGTTCCAATTATGCTGATTTTTAACAGACTGCCAACTGGATGTTACTTAACATGATGTTAATTTCATACAAATTGGTCGTCGGTTTTTCACCAGTTTTAATCGACTTCAAATTTGACAGGTTAATGTGCCAAAACACTTATCTGTTTTTAACAGCTGAATTTATTTTTTCTTTTACTTTTTCTGTCTGTTTACCCGAAGCTTTCAGTCACTTTTGAGTGAGCGCAATCTTAATTATTTTAAATGGGAGAACAATAGAATGTATATAAAGGATGGGCACACTGTAACCTCACGGTTGAAGAGTGGTGTGGTGACAAAAAAATTAAATACATTTTTTTTAAAATCTGACTATATAGAAGACTATAACAAAACAACCCTGCTCACATTATCTGTAAATATTTGTAGAAACTTTGAGTTTATGGTCTCAAACTGAATACAGCATGGTGTTTATTTTGTGTGTCAAGGTTCCATTTATGTAAAATACACAATAAAGATGGATATATTTTAGGGGTTGACGAACATGCAGCCAGTTTTGTGGTCATTACTTAAAAAAATGCAGGACAAAGTAGTTTGTTACACTGGTACTTTATTGTTACAATGCAACGTGACCTGAATTGCATTGTCACAAAATTACCAGTTAACAATATAAACCTGAGGCTACTGTTGCACGCACCAACATAAAACCCTATACTGATGATGACGAGCATAGAATCGTTGTTTTAGTATTTACCTATGAACACAAAGGCGACAACACAAAGCAAAGTTGAAAACCAGCTTAAAGACGATCGCCACGGTGATTCTACTGTAGAAACATGAACAAGCTAGAAATGGAGGCTGCAGCCTGACTGCTCATCACTGCCTTTGTGACCTGTTAAGGTTCAGGCTCTGGCTGCTGGGGTCAGCATACACTTAGCTTTAACATAACTCTGGGCCTTTGGCTAGCTTTGTGTTAGCATACTGTCTGTGCAGATGTTGCAGTATAATGCAGTCTTTCCGTCCTTGATGCAGTTCCCTTTTTACCAACATGCTCTTGTCCTTTTGTGCAGTAAAAATAAAAGTAATGTCCATGTCTGTGCCCCTGAAAGCTGCAGACATTTACCTACTCCTGCACAGTAACTGAAATCAGCTGACTGTTGCAGTGTGGTGCAACTCATGATTGTTTGTGATTTGTTTGCTTTTTAGTCAACAAAACTAGTGTGCTTGAGAGAACAGCTAGGTAGTGCAACAAGGACTGCCGTGGGTGTTAGTCTAGCAGGATCCACTCCAGTCGTATAGGTTTGGGGACTTCAGGGCGAGAATACAGGTGAGCACGGAGGGGAAAGCAGCATGCCACAGTTGCGCAAATGAAAGACTTTTGAGTGCAGTCTTTCACTTTGACTCCGGGCCAAGGTCAGGTTTCATGTGCAATGCCTCTAAACTGACACAACTACTTACCGTCCACTAGCCTAAATGTACTCATTTGATATGCGGCCTCTCAGCATGTCAGTCATTTCTCGCTCCGCTTGACAGTGCAGACAAGTGACTCATATAATAAGAGCGGTACTCTCCATTAGTGCCAGTCAGTTTGTGCTGTTTAAGTCCTCATGGTGCTGTCCTCCAGTACTAAGCTGGATAACACGCTTGAGCTGTGTCCCAATCACGGTGATCACCTGTGACAAACCACACCAAGACCCAATCAATACATTACTCTCCCGGGGGGCGGAGGGCAGTCAAGGAATTAATGTAACTCGGCTGCCCCGCGTTCCTGTGTGTGAGGGTGCGCACACACAGGAACGCGTGTGTTCACTGCATGTGTGTGTTCACTGCACCAAAATATATATAAAGATTATGAGATTTATCAGTAAAAAGAAACATAAAGACATATCAGAACGATACAAGTAGACATAGCAAACAATCAATAAGAAAATAAGGATGAAAGCTTAAGAAATGAGTGAAAGAGACTCAAAGGAAAGCAGTGTGTGGGAGATTCGGCACAGGCGGAGGGGAAACACAGAGCTCAGTTAGTGGCTCCTGAGGGAGAGTATATACGGCTATATCAGTACAACACAGAGGGGGTAGTCAGAGAAGCTTTGTTTGTGTAGGGCGAAATTAACACGCCCTTACCATCATAACAGTCATGTCATTATAGAAGGAGGGTGAAGAGCCTGATGAGTGTTTATGTCAATGTTTTTTCTCGCGCTTAATGAGCTGGGTTTCCCCCCTGCAAATAAATTAGCTGATGAGACTTTAGAGTTGTTTGTGAGGTAGAGAGTTTGAGGGGGTTTTGTGTGTGTGTGTGTGTGTGTGCTCTTTCATTCCTTTGGTCTAAGAGTAAGTCTGACATACACGGTTAAAACAAACACACACACGCACAAATGTACACAATGTACCAGATGTCCAGCTGTTCTCTGTCTTCATTAATCTGTTGCGAGTTGTGTTTCTTTTCTTTTTTCTTTTTTCTTTTTTTTCTGAGACTTGTCCGCCACATTTTGGTTCTGCTCTTTGTTCCATCCTTTCCTTTCTCTTGGTCTTTATTTCCTCCACCTTCCTCACGGCTCATGTTGAACCTCCTGCTGCGGTTGCCTCCAAACGCCATCCACCCACCGCCACTACCCCCATGCCTGCAAGAGTTTGTCTCTCATTATCGGTCGTTACCGCACCCCAACCAGCCTACCCACCCAGCATGGTGTCATAGCTTCAGTACAGTATTGTCTCATTATCTTCCTAGACACCAGAGAAGCAGACCAATATGGGACATTAAGACACTCCCCCTCGGTTAGAGGCCCAAGGGCCACTGGCAGCGCCGGCAGGTGATTAAGACGGGCCAAAAGTCTTAACTGCCCTTATCAATACAGCTAAAGTGGAAGCTGAACAAGCACTTTGCAGCTGACTGGCTCATCTGCAACTGGTTATTACTTCAAAATAAGTCTGCAATCAAAATAAACGGGTACAAAATGATTATAAGAGAAAAACTGATTTACTAGTGCATGTCCAAAAATTTGAATATTGCAAAAAAGTATTTTTTTCTACTTTGATTTTTTTCAAGTAAAATTTGATAAATTGTACACACCCAAACAATACAATGAAACTCCAAGTCAATCACACTCAATCAAACTGTTCACTTAGGAAGCAACACTGATTGACAATCAATTTCACATGCTGTTGTGTAAATGGAATAGACAGCAGGTGGAAGTTATAGGCAATTAGCAAGACATCCTCAATAAAGGAATGTTTCTGCAGGTGGTGACCACAGACCACTTCTCAGTATCTATGCTCTCTGGCTGATGTTTTGGTCACTTTTGAATGCTGGCAGTGATTTCACTCTAGTGGTAGCATGAAACGGAGTCTACAACCCACACAAGTGGCTCAGGTAGTGCAGCTTATCCAGGATGGCACATCAATGCGAGATGTGGCAAAAAGGTTTGCTGTGTCTGTCCGCGTAGTGTCGAGAGCATGGAGGCGCTACCAGGAGAAATTACCTCCTGCAGGCTACAAATGTGCATGTGTCTGCTCAAACAGTCAGAAACAGACTCCATGAGGGTGGCATGAGGGCCCAACATCCACAGGTGGGGGTTGTGCTTACAGCCCAATACTGTGCAGGATGTTTGGCGTTGTTTGAACATTCTGCTGCCTGCAACATCCTCCAGTATGACCGGTTTGGCATTGGGTCAGTGAGGTGGCATTTCTTTGGGGGACCGTACCTCACCAGAGGCAGCCTGATTGCCATTAGGTACCGAGATGAGATCCTCAGACCCCTTATGAGACCATATGCTGGTGCAGTTGGCCCTGGGTTCCTCCTGATGCAAGACAATGCTAGACCTCATGTGGCTGGAGTGTGTCAGCAGTTGCTGCAAGACGAATGCATTGATGCTACACTTGAGTCGCTTGAATCCAATTGAGCACATCTGGGACATCATGTCTCACTCCATCCACCAATGCCACGTTCCACCACAGACTGTCCAGCAGCTGTCAAATGCTTTAGTCCAGGTCTGGGAGGAGATCTCTCAGGAGACCATCCGCCACCTCTTCAGGAGCATGCCCAGGCGTTGTAGGGAGGTCATATGTCACGTGGAGGTGACGTATGAGGTGACTGAGCCTCATTTTGACGTGTTTTAAGGACATTACATCAAAGTTGGATCAGCCTGTAGTGTGTTTTTCCACTGTGTGACTCCAAATCCAGACCTCAATGGGTTGCTACATTTGATTTCCATTGATAATTTTTGTGTGATTTTTGTTGTCAGCACATTCAGCTATTTAAAGAACAAAGTTTTTAATAAGAATGTTTCATTCATTCAGATTTGGGAAGTCTTATTTATGTGCTCCCTTTATTTTTTTTGAGCAGTGTATATTCATTGCATATTAAGTAAAATATTTCAAATCCATTTTTGTTGTTTTTGTTCTAATTGTGTCGATTATGGCTTATAAGCTCATGAAAATCAAAAATGAAGTGTCTTGAATTCAGAGGATTCTATAGCAAAGTCAATTCAAAACCTTGGGAGGACTTCCCGATGAGTGGACTGAGGCTGATTTTGGTGAATCAAGAGCCACAGATGTCTTCAGGAAAGGAGCTAAAACTAATATCAGCCCAGTCCTGAACCAGAGACAATGTTAGAAGCATATTACCTAGGCCAAGGGGGAAAAAGAGCTGGACTATTGCACAGTGGTCCAAAGTCTAAATATTTTTGCATTTCATTTGGAAATCAACTTCCTAGAGTCTGGATGAAGAGTGGAGAGACACCAAATTCAAGCTGTTTTAAGTCCAGTGTGACGTTTCTGCAGTCTCTGATGATTTGGGGTGTCATGTTGTCTTCTGGTGTTGCTCGTGATTGGTGCACCAACAAAGCCTGCTACCAGGAGATTTTACAGCACTTCATCCTTCCATCTGCTGACTGGCCTTATGGAGATGCTGACTTCTTTTTCCTCATAGGACTTAGCACCTGCCCACAGTGTTAAAACTGCTACCAAATGGTTTACAGGCATGGTATTACTGCGCTCGGTTGGCCAGCTAACTCACTTGACTTGACCATGATGAGGAAGATGATAAATACCCAACCCAAAAATAGCTAGAGCTAGCTTAGATGAGCTAAAGGCTGAGCTTCAATAACGCCTCGTGTCACTGAATGTCACTGAACACCTCCATGCCGTGCTACACTGACACAGTAAGTCATGGTAAAGGAGGACCAACCAAATGATAAATGTATAGATTTGATTGAACTCAGGAAGCATTAATAATTTGCGATACTGGACTTCTGAAACCAAACTGTTTTTTTAAAAAAAAGGCTTTACGGACGGACAGATAGATAGATTTTGCTTCTCAATGGCAGCTCTAATGTATCCCATCAGACAGTAAAACTGGTTGGGAGTCGCTCAAAGAGCCTGAGGCAAGAAGTGGCCTCCAAACACACCGATATCAATGTGCACTTGAATATAGATAGAACGCGCTTCAACGAGTCTGACCTACGTGCCCCACTCTGTGACCCACAGTACCCTAAGAATCCACAGCCTGTTTTTGGAAGCGTGAGGGAAGCATACACAATATTAGACAGGTGGTTTTAATATTCTCTGCCTGTTTTGTTTGCTTGTGTTTTTTTTTACAGCTCCAACGTCTACATTTAGCTTTAGCTATTCAAAACAAATGTAATCTTTCTGCATGGCAACCACCAACCTGAAAAGTTCACAGTTTACAAGCAGTAAGGCGAGCTCGACTTTGCTTCAAGCAGACTGATGTAAGGAGCAGATTTATCATGAACTGACATGTATGACACTGAATACATTTATCAGTTTCGTTTCATATGAACAGATGGTGCTAAGGTTCAGAGCGATGCAGTGCAACAGTGAGGTGTGCTGGACAAAATATCTGAGATGAAATCATTTATATTATGCAACTGGGTTTTGTAACAAACTGCGGTAATTTGTTTCAATTCTGTCCTCCCCCTCCTCCGTGTCACCTGCAAACCCTTTCCAAAGATGCTATAGGTCCAGATTATCTAAAGAAAACTGTGGAATCATAAATAAATCTTTGCTCCATCCTCTTGATGTATGGCAGTAAAAGCATTTGGCTCCTCGTCTCCTCCTTGAGTCATCTCTCCAAATTCCTTCTGTCTTCCCGGAGCTTCAAAATGCAACACGTAACGGCCGTGTTTAGCCTGTTATTTCTTTATTTTATAATTTTTTCTTTCTTTTTTTTTTTGGTTTCAGGATGGGGGTGGCGTGGCAGAAGAGCAGGGCTGGCGAGGACACAGCGCTAAGAAGAAGGAAGGAGAGGGGGTTGTCTGTCCTAGGAGACAGATGGCGCGGGGGGCTGGTCCATGATGGGCTGGTGCTGGACAGGCTCCATGTGCTGTAGTGGGTAACTGGGGCCCAGGGTGGAACGTAGGCGGCACTCTGATCCTCAGCGCCACAGTATTCCTCAGGCACAGGAGTCCACTTCCCCCGCCCATCTGTTCCTTCCATCGCAGCTATGGCAGACGTTCCTGTGCACACATGCAGGCACACGAAAATATACACAGGCGAGCATGCACACAGGCGAGCATGCACACACGCTCGCGTTCACACGCATACGTCAGAAACTGCCCCCCTGCTAATCGGCAGCTTTGGGTTCAGTTACAGTGCATCATCAGCTCTTCCCCCAACATCCCTCATCCCCATCTTACAAAATTAGCCTCCACGTTTGACCAGATCCCACCAGCTTCTGCTCACATTTCCATGTCACGCAGTGAGTGTATCTGCTGCTGAAACTTCAAGGTCTCCTGCTTGAGCGTTTGTGTGTGCTACCACTTAATATTAGACTAGTCCCACACGTGCTTGCTGATGCCCACAACCTTTGCTGTAAAGTAATCCTGGCATCAGGGAATTAATTGCTTCTCTATCACCTGTAAGTGGGGGCGGGCGGTGTTTAATGGCAGGAGGGAGCAACTAAGACTGGGAGACAGAAGCCAGACGAGGAAAAAGGAAAAAAAGAAAAAGCTGGCGTGGTTTTAAATGACAGAAATGTTGCCATAAGGTCTGCAGCGCAGGCAGTGATGTGTTGCTGTGACTGATACATGTCCTCAGAGAATTTTTTCACAAATCATAAATGTTTTCATAATCAGCCGGGATAATAAACATGCCAACACATGTGCAGCAGATAATGACTTGAATGGGAAGTTTGACATCAGAGTCATGGTCAAAAGGTTGTTGGTTAGTCAAGGTCAGATGGAGGTGGCGTGCAAGATGTTTCTGTGTTTCTGCAAGCTAGAGGGCCTGTGATTATCAGGCGTTGCACTGGGTTTTTTTGCTTCTTTTTTTGTTTTTTGTTTTTTTAATCGGCGCTCCAGGATGAATGAGTAGTGATATTGTAAATGGTGAGTCATTTGTTAATTGTCTTCCTCCGGTTCTTCCTTTTACCAGATTGTGCTGTTTAGACAGCTGGGAAACACCCTTGAACAGGTTGCCACTATTATCGGTTCAACAAAGGCACACAGTCACTTATGATCATGTTTATACATACAGTGCAGAGCAATTTGGAGTCCATGTGGCCTGTATGTGCTTTATTGGAAGAAAACAGAGCAGCTGGTGGAAATTCTCAAAGAGAAATCACAAATTCCAAAAAAAGAAAGGCAACATAATTCAACTGTACATTTCATGTGAGTCGATACTGCTGTAACTACCAGGCTATTTTGCACTGTTAATGTGACTGCCCCTATACTCAACCAGGTTTTCCCTGTCGTCTCATGTTTCAAAAGGAAGCTCAGGCGCATGGGCCTGCATATCCACATAAGTGATTATATATCCAGATATAGAATACATGATGGAGCTCATGCCTCACATGTTAAAGTGCGCCTTTCTGTATTTAAGTTACCTTCAAAGTGTACACAATGATTTATCCATTAAAGCTGTATTTTGGTTGTTGATGTTGTGTTTTTTATTAGCACTGAAATTGCACAGAACAGAGAGAAGGATGGGAAAAGTGTTCTTTTACATGTGCAAACATAGTTTGACATTAAAGCAAGAGGGAAAACAGTCATAAAGTCTTGGAACTGAGTATTTTCTTAAAGCTTGGCTAACGATAGCTCCCATGTGCTATTGGTCATACCCAGACGACAACTTGGGTGGGACTGAAAAAAGCTGTCGAAGTTCTAAAAATCCTAAGTCAAAGGCCAGTAGTGGGTGGTTCCAAAAGCAAGTCACTACCCATAGACTCCTATGTTAAATGACAACTAGTTTGGCGTTATGCTTCACTAGGTGCATGGTCACTTTGAGTGACAGATGGATGCTGTTTTATCATTTAGTTTTATTAAGAGACTCACTTAAGGACTGGCTGTTTCTCTCATGCGGTTTGTTTAGCCACAAAATTAGCATCCAAGTTAATGCACCCCAGGGAACTGTAGATGCATTGTTAACCAAGCTAGCTAAATGACAGCTACCTTCTTGGCCAACCTGGAAAGTCAGTGACATAGTGGCTCATTCATAACATAATCCATTACAAATCCACAGGTTATGATAGCGTGTGAAGTACAGCAAGACAGTTATAAGCTTTATTGTCATTGGTTGGCTGCACTGCAAAAACTAATGACGACAGACTTTCCACAACAATTGAATCTCATTTCATTCAGATCTCCCCAATGTTCTATGACCGGGGTGTCAAACGTATGGCTGGGGGACCAGCCTTCAACCCGCCCATCGATGGCGCTGTGGAGGAAGGCATATATTTTGGAAGTTTATCTGTATTTTCATACATTTTCCAGCTTTAGCTACTGACATTGCCATTCATGCAACACTGCAATATCTAAGTAATAGAAAAACATTTAAATAGCATGACATGTCCTGTTTTTTCATCATCTGCAATAGACATTTCTATTATTTATGGTGGGTCCATTGTTTGTTTCATTCAATCAATCACTGAATGAAATTAAAAAATAATAATAATAATAATAATTTTGCCCATTTATTTCTTATAATTTGGGAAATTTAAAAAAAATTAGTTTGCATTTGTTTTTTCTAATGATCAGATATGTGAAGTATTCAATGTGAAAAAGGAAACACGTCTATTAAACTATAGATTTGATCTCAACCATACGTATAGTTTGAGTGAAGACCCATTAGGTGATCATTGTGTGCAACTCTAACCAATACTTTAGGAGGAGTAGTGATTCTTATGAACTGAATGAACTGACGCTTCATTATCGCATAAGCTCATCTTTCCTTTGGCTGGGTGAGCTAAAAATCATGAAGGCAAAAGAAAAAAGGCATTAATTACACTTATTTGTTCATCATAAATATATGGTGGCAGTTACCTTTTATGTCTTCAAGTAATCTTTAAATAGTTTCATACACATGAGCCAATTAGATAAATTGCATATAGTATATATATGAACCAACATGTATGACATTCCACTGAGTACTGAGCCTGACATGCTTTTAGAAAGAGCCTCTTAGCCAGCTGTCTGAATGCCAGTTAGGGAAACATTAGACTTTAAATATTAATGCTGTAATATGGCATTGTTGGAATGCTTACTGAGCTGTGGGTTCCAGGCCTGCTGGGTTATTTGTCACACTCCAGAAAACTCACAGCAGCCAGAAGAGAAACCTCCATGATAGGACATGAGCTTACACTGCCTTTTGTACCTTTTAAATTTCCTGATTTATTTATTTTACCGTTGTTTGCATATCCCAAGAAAAAGCTTTAAAGTTGTCATCCTTTTCCCTTCCCCTTTGCTCCTGGACTGATACCACATTTATCAATCTTCTACAGTTCTCTTTCTTTTAAAGCAAATAAATTCAACCAACACAAACGAATGCAATGTTTGGCTTCAGACTGAATCAAACGGATATTTTACAAATCAAAAACAGGTACAAACTGCATTACGCTCAATAGTCAAAGGAGCCCTCCCCTCTTCTTTCTCTCCCTGTGTGAATCTTCCAGCAACAGATGGCCAATGGAGAAATCAGCAACACATTTATTTTCTGTGTCCTTTATTTTAACAAAAATGTGTCATAATTGGATGGCTACCCGAACGCACATATTTTAGTATATATTGGTTCTGTTCCAGCTGAGATATTTAAATCTGACATCATTCAGAGGACTAGGCGAGGCTTTGGGAGTAAGTCACTTTTTAATAACAACTGTTTTGGAACATTTGGTCTTTTTTGAAATCTAAACATCCAAATATGAATAGATTATTACTCACAGTCACCAAACTCACAGAGTTAACTTTGGAGTAGCAATGATACATTAAACTGAATGAAGATACATTAACAGGTTTAGTTTAACCTCTTAGAAACAGTGAGATCAGTTTGGAGTGTATATGTATTTGCAGAACTATGCGCACGTGTCTGTGTGTGTGTGTATTTGCACCTGAGGTTATGGTGGAGCTCGACATCTGCCTAATTGGATATGTAAAGGAATGCAAATATAAAATCCGGGCTATGATGCTGGCACAAGCTTGCACCTCGGAAGAAGGTACTGCGCACAGTGTGGAAAGGTCGGGGACACGGGTGGTGGGGTCGGGAAAAAGGGGGCACTTGCAGTGAGGGAAGGGGCGGGGTCACTGATGTGAATTCCATCGATCGCAGGCTTCATGACAAGTGTTCAGTGATTTCCTGTCCCTGGCAGAAATATTGTGCTTGTTAATCCATTTGAGTCAGAGTAGCAAGGGGCCTTGGTAAAAGAGGCTGAGCGTGTGTGTGTGTCTGTGCTGGTAGGAAATGGTGGTGTTAGTGGGTGAGTGGGGGGAGGGGGTCAACGCAAACAGGATGCTAATGAGCCTGCGCTAATCAATGTGTGCTTAATCAGCTATTCAGCTGTGAGTGGCCACGGGAAGACTAGAGGAGCCAAGGGAGCGGAGAGAGAGTGTTGGGAGGAGTTCATGAGAAAGTGCAGGCCCAACCTCTGATTCACTCCCTTTGTTGAGAACACTGGTTCTCACCAACTCCTTGATGAATGCACATTTACTTTCCTTCAGACAGCGGAGCAGCCAGTGTGTTGTTAGGTTTATGAATCAGCAGAGCTCCTGATTCACACTCCTAATTTAATGATACGCAGTGTAAAAGATGATGACGTTGTGATTTATATCAACCGAGGACATTAAAATAAAATATTATCTAATATGTAGCTGTCTATGGTGTGAATTTTGTTCATTTATGTACTTATTTCATTATTATTATTATTATTATTATTATTATTATTATCAGGATGTGGTTGCGTCTAAGGAGGTAGAGGAGATTGTCTACTAATCAGAAGGGTGGTGGTTCAATGCCTGGCTGCTTCAATCTCCTGGAGCAAGATACTGAACCCCAAGTACCAGACGATCAAATGCACTTGATTAATTGGCCATCAGCAAGTGTGAGCACCTCTATGAAAGCCAGGGTTTTAGCAATTTGCTCGACTGGAGCGTTCAAATGTTTGTTAACACAATGCCAAGGAGGATCAGCATTGTTGTTGTTGGGCAATAACAATTAGAGAAGTACTTGGTGTTGCCTGGAAAAGATCATTAAAAAAAATGGAAATCAGTCTAGAGTCATAAAGAGTATTTACAGTGTCTATTTATGTCTGTCTCCATGTTTGTATCTGTGTGTGCCTGTATGTCTGTGTCTATATGTCAGGTCGGGTATCAGACGTCACCTCTCTGGGGACATCTCAGGCCCTGCAAGATATGGAGGCCTATCTCCCCCCACCACTTCCCCTGCCAGTGGCAGACGCCCTCAGACATCGGTGTGTTGGTGGTTCTTTGTGTCCGGGGGTGGGCGTCCGGGTACACACCGGCTCACTCCTGTTGGCTGCTTGTCGGGGCCTGGAGCCTGGAGCTCGCTCGGGTATCTTCGGGGGTGGGGTACCCTCGGCCTCTCGGCCTGGGGCTCGGTCACTCTGGCACAGCTGGCTCACGGGCACGTCACTGCAACCCCCCCCTGGCTTCTGCTCCGCGGCTGCTGAGTGACCCCTCATCTGGGACTCTCCTCAGCTCTTTCTGGGATAGTGGCACAGCTGCCCCTCTGTTGGTCTTCCTTGGTCTCTTGTGTTCTGGGGGCCTCTGGATGTCTGGAGTCTTGATCTCCTCCATACCTGCTTCATGCCCTGGAGGACGGGGCTGTGGCTCCCCACACCCTCTAGCAGATCATTACATGAAGGAACCTTTTAAATACAAGCGCGCTCATGCTCACAGGTGTACACACGGGTGCTCACACACACAAACTACACCCTTTTTGGCTCCTACCTCAAAGCACACTGTGCGCTGTCGATCTTACGTGCTGCACAATAATGTTTAACATTTAGTATTTACTGTTACATTCCCATAGATCATCGTAATGATGTTGTTTATTATATTGCTCTTTTTTTTCTGCTTGTTTTCTCTTTTTTCTTTCTCAACAGGTGATCCAGGTGATTGATATATGTATTTTTTGTCTGCTTATTTTGTTGGGTTTTTTTTTTTTTGCCCTTTATCACCATTCCTCTTCCCCGATGTTTTTCTTTCTCCTCTTTCTTTTGCCCAGTCAAGTCTGTCCCATATTTAGCAGGTTAAAATAAAATAAACAATAAAAGGCGAATCAAATTGGTAAATTGGAATCAATTTGGTAAAGTAAATCAGTTGGGCATCTGTCTTCGCCTTTAGACAATAATTCTGATGGCAAAAGAGCCAAACGGGACAGGCAAAAAAAAAAAAAAAAGAGTATTTACAAGTAGAAAACATTCAAACAATCTTTCCAGAAGTGGCTATCACTGAAAATTTAAACCTTAGTCAAACCAGAGAAAAACACTGAACAAGTCTGGCCTGTTTGTAAGTCTTACCAGCAGAGGGCCTATTCTCTCTGAAAAGAATATGGCAGCAAGGCTTAGGTTTGCAAAGATGTATCTGAGCAAACCACAAGACATCCAGAATAATATCCTTTGGACACCAAAGTGGAAATGTTTGGCTATACTTTACAGTGGCACATTTGGTGGAAATCAAAGAAACGACATCAATTTCATCTTAAGCACGGTGGTGGAGGGGTAATGATTCGGGTTGTGGCTGAAAAACAAGCAGTCATACCAAAGTATTCTAGAGTAAAATGTGAGGCGAATTATGGGGTGTGCTTTGTTTTTTACAGGCCTGTATGATTGACCATTAACTGACGTCTGACCTCCCAACTCTTTGTCAAGCTTCATTCTGGGGTCCTCTCTTCCTCACTGTCACTCTCAACATGTGTACTGTCCTCACTGTCAGAGGGAATGACTCTATCTGCCTATAAGATAGAACAAGTCCATCACACCTAATTCAGATTATCAGCAAAGGTTGGAGTAATAACCAACAATGTGATTTATTGCAAGACAGCAGCAATCTTCTTAACCATCTACGGGTTAGAAGGAATATATTTCCTTAAAAATGATACCTCACCACATGCCTTGTCTCGGAACTTGATGTAATTATGCATTTATTGCATTTTGTCTCTGGCCTTGAACTGCCTCAGAGAACAGTGCAAGAAATGTGTTAACCTGTTGCTTGTCAGTATGGTTTAGCTATAACTGTAACTGTGTTAGCTGTAAAGTGCTTACTATTAAAGGTAATGTTAGCCCCGTTAATTGGCTGAAAATGCTTTACATTTCAACATTTTTCAATTTTAACAATATAGGCTTTTAGGATGAAGAATAACCAACATGTTTGCCAAACACAGGCTCATTAACGAAGTGCTAGATAGTAATTTATTGCTCCCACGTGGCACTTTGCTCTTTATTTGGTTTTGGAAAGGCTATGAAAATACACCACCCTATAAACTTTTAACATGCAGAGCATCGCTCTTAGCAAATTAAAAGTAAAGTAAATTGCCAAGTAAGTAGCCAGGAATTGCTTTTGTGCTGTTATTGAACGAGTAAGGCAACCAGCTGACCAAAAGATGAAGTTGATGTCTTTTTCTCATAAATCAAGTAAAGTAAACTTTGTACTGTAAAACATAATTGCACATATGTCAAGCATGGACACACATATCATCCATAATCACAATCAAATAATCAAAACTTGTGGGTTTTTTTCTTTTGAATAACTCTACACAAAATAAGAATGACATATTTATTTTTCTTTCCTGGTATTGATAGAAGACAATTTTAACCAGCTTGTTCTCCCCACCCCTAAAAATACAATTTCACTACTAACTTTTATTATTTTATGTATGCTCACAACCTTCTGCATCCTGTTCACTTTTCTGGCTGATTAAAAACACAATTATTTCTATAGTTATTATCAAAATATGTAACATTAACTGACAATGATAATTACTAGGATTTTTTTTGTATATTATTCAACCATAAAATCAGTAAAAGTAGAAATACCATACTATTGAAAGACATCACTACACATAAAGTGGTAGGTTGGCAAATTGTCCATATAGTTGTAAAAGTGAAAGTATTTGTTCTGAAGAAAGAAGTTTCCCGTCAGTGTTGTACAGATCAATACTGTTACATATGTTTAAGGTTGAGCTCATTTTAAATAATTTATATCCTGCCGGTTGAGTAAAGCATCTCAGAATATTTACAGCATATTCTGTAAATCACATGTTTGCCCTGGCTGTACTATATGGACCACCATCTCTGAACAACAGCTTTTAATGAGCTCAGAAAAAAACAGACTCGGGCCCCTAAAAATCCCAGCTAAAATAAAAGGCTTAAGTATTATGCAACATAATCTGTAAGCAGCTGCATTATTAACAAAATACCAGTCAAAAATTGACGTGGTGTGTTGTTGACAAATCATCTGATGAAACTTCATGACAGATTTAGGAGATATGGTCAATCAAATTATCTCTCGTGGATGCTAATCTGAAAGTGCTGGTGGAACCTGAACCTTTTCAGCTTGACCGTTTAATAACCCGACAATGACAGGAGTCAACACCTTCCCCCGTCATGGCTTTCCTTAATAAATAAATGGCTAAATAAATGACTTATTAAAAATGTATTTACACTACAGTCTAACTTCTCTACATCGCACGTGCTGGCCAAGGTGGTTAGTAAGAGAAAACTTTGTTGTTAAGAGTGCTCATTAACTTGCTAATGCTAGCTTCATTTCCACACAACATGGCAGCAGTAGCTTATCTAGCATGATGGCCTTTCATCAGTTTTCTGTCAAAGATCACGGGTTTATCCACCATGCACATGCAGAAAAAAAATGCTGCTCGCTTCACAGCTTGCTAAGCTACAGCCATTATTAATGAACACAGACATCAAAACAACACAGTAGATCCTAATGAAACTGGAGTCAAGAAGAGTTAAGCCTGCTTCCAGAGATAACTGCAACCACAAGATGGCAGTAATTTAAAAGATGAGTGTCAAAAGGTAAGAAGCTTCATGATACAATACAAGGTGAGAGAGAAATGAATTTTAATTGATGCCCATTTTTAGATTTCACGGGACAAGCACTGCTTGTCTTGCTTGCTCTGATGAAAATATGCAAACTGCCCATCCAACCATCCATCCGTTTGCTGAACTGATTACCCAGTTCAGACTTGATCATTAAATGTGCCAAAGTGAGCTTTCACTTTTAAACTTTCTGCCTGGATCAATACCCGTTTAATACCTAGTTCCCTAGTTAGCAAACAGTTGCTACAATTGGTGCTGCAAAGCCAACATGTAGAGCAGACTGCAAAGTTTTCCAGAGCCAATGCATCAGATGAAGACAGTGATACTCGCAGCTCATCAGAAGGACATCATACCTGAGTTCTATAAAACACGGCAAAACGTAATGTTAACTTCCAGCCTATTAAGTAGAAACTTCTGTATCTGTCTTGGGGTATCACCACTCACCACTGCAGGAAAGCTTTGCCTTCTCTTATTCACAAGGTTTTAGATTCTTAGATTCTTTTAGTTTCTTTCTTCTTTGAGTGGCATGAGGCTGCAGAGCACTGTTGCTTCACAGGAAGCAGGTCGTGGCTTAGAATTCAGTCTAGGTCTTTTCTGTGTGCATGTTTTCCCTGTTTGTGCTTAGGTACTCTGGCTTCCTCCCGCAGTCTAAAATCATGCATGGGGTTAATTTGTAATTATAAATTGAGTTTATGCGTGAATGTAAGCATGAATTGTTGACTGTTTCTCTGTGTTAGCCTTGCAATAAATAGTCAACCAGTTGGAATAGACTCCAACCCAGTGTGACCCCCTGAACTGGATAAGCGAAAGAAAAGGGATGGATGGAAGACCTTCTACTCTTTGGCTTGTTTCTCTTCAGTCATCTTTTCTTCTTGCCAACGCACTGAAGTTGTGGAGTTTTGCGCATCAGTGCCAGATTTCCTGTCCCTCTTATTCCCAAAGCTCCATTTTCTCTATCCCCCATCCACCTGTCCTATGCATGAGCACAAACGCCCCCTGTTGCTCACCGAGTGGAATAGTGGTGTGTGGATCAGTCTGAGGCAGGGCTTTGTACAAACACCAGAATCTTTTTTTTTTTAGTGACTGCTCAGAACGAGCTGCTGGCAGACGTTGAGGATTGCTGAATTTGAAAAATCCCGTAGAACAAAAGCTTAGTCCTGGTTTCAGTACTTGTTCATGCAATCACATCATTCCAATAATCATTTATTCATTTTTAAAAGGTTGCACAGGTTTTTTCATGCGCTTGCATTCCCTTGAATAGGTGCCCATCATAAAGAATTAATAATACAGTTCTTTTGTTTATACACCTTCATTATTTAACCCTCTCCCACAGGACGTTTTCACAGCTTTTATTTTGTCTTTTTTTTTTCCAACGTGCTGTTTTCGAGAGTTCTGCATTAATCCTGTTCTTTACCCACTCAGAAAAAGGCCACAACTCAATCAGTCTCCCGTCCTGTGGAACAGCAGCCTTTAAAAAATGACTCTATACCCGGAGTTGACAGCCCAAAGATGGGAAGAGAGGAATTAATCTCACAGAAAGACCCGGAATAAAAAATAAGGAGGGGAAAGTGGAGGGGGCTAAAAAAGGTTTGGGGTGGGGGGGTGACAAGTCATGCAATTGGTGAATGTGGGAGTGCTCAAAAAATTGTACACAAATTCTGGAACACACGATGTAGGTGTGCACAAACGCACACATACGTATGCACACAAATGGAGGGTGTGTGTGAATGGGTAGAGGCTGGTGGAGGGAGGGAGAGGGAGCAGGGATCAATCCATATTTAGGTCTAATCTGTATCGCCCTGGGCTGCTGCAGACATAGAGTTTTCGTGGACTTTATGAAGTCTTGTCAACATGATGTCATTCCAATTTGGAGCTAGCCTAGGAAAACAGGGCCACTGCATTGGTTGTTAATATTCTAAAGCAGACCGGGCCAGATTAACCATAGGACACATTATTCGGTTGCCACGAGGATGTGAACAGTTGTGCACAGGGTGAAGATGCACTTAGAAGCAAGTAAGCAGGGAAGTGCTCTTTCCCAGCAGTGGTTAATGTCGATGCCCACATGGAGTGTGTTTGCACTGGTGTGCGAACTGTATCCGAGTTTTTTGGATGGATAACAGAGGCAAACAGGGAGGCAGATTTCGAGGGGGATAAATGGAGAAGAAGATAGATCGCAAAGGACCATGCCAGAATCTCAAGGCTTTGGAAGGGGAACGTCTCTCTGAGGCCATCCATTGTGAATCACGGATGCCAGTAAATTTATCACATCACAGCATTGCAACACTCCTCATTTTATTCCATTGCTCCTCTTGATCATTCAAACCATTCATCCCGTGAGACGGTGTGTGGGGTGTGATGTCCATTTGATTTACTGTTCTGAAAAATGTGCATTAACGTAGCTAACAGTTGTCACATGCTAAATCTATGACTGTAATTTAAACAGCTCAGGCCTGATGGGGTGTCATTCAGCTTATGCTAGGGAATATTTGATGAAGGCTACATCATTACAAACCCCCCTATCTATCTATGTATCTGTTCGCGTAAATGAGCAATGGCTCTCGTTTGAGCCGGAAAGCCGAGCTGTCATTAGTCTGTCTCCAAATACACCCACTAGCTCTAATGATGCAAAAACATGCCTGGTTATGCTTGAGCACGAGCCGTTTGAAGAGTATGAAAAAAAAATGAAAGATTTGAAGAAAGATGGATGTAGCAACGTGTATGTCTTCAGGTGGAGACAGTATTTCACCATAGAGAGGTGGGGTGGGGTGGTGGGATCTTTTTCGTTGGGTGGGGATACGCGTGTGTGCGTGGATCCGCGCGTGCGCCTGTGTTTCAGTGTTATTTTCTTTTTAAAGGGGAATGGGCTTTTAACATGCAACTCCGAATCTGTCTGTCTGTCAACCACTCTTTGATGTCCTGCCGCCTTTGAGAGGGCTCGGGTATCATTAAGCACTTCCAATGAGTCCCACGTAGAGAGATGACTGGATGCGTAAAGTTTTTCATCATCAGTAAAAATGAAAAGCCTGCCTCTCCTCTAACTGGGAACTTCAATCAACTTTCATTCATTTATTTGTCCATAAATAACCTGCCTGTGATTAGTCAAATTATATTTTTTAAGCGTTGTTAGAAAACGCCGCCGCTGCCCTCCCTTTCTTTTTTCCAGGGCTGTTTCATCACAGCAAGGTCGGGTATGTGCTTTCTAACGACGTGCAGGTCCACCGTGCTGAAGTGTTATGAGGCTAATATGTGGAGAGTTAATATATGCCTGTCACCAGTAAAGAACGAGCACGAGCGCTCCAGAGTGCGCCGCATGCTGAATCTGAACGAGGGGGAAAGACATTAAATATTCTTTTTGATTGCATATCCAGTTGCATATTCTCACAGAGGGATTTTGCTTTTAACTGAATGTGCTGTACACAAGCACTTTGCAGTTTAACAAATATTTTTCCCCTGGCAATGTCTCAGCCCACCGGTGGTTTAGTACTTAATCCTTCCCAACAAATCCAACTACTACTCTACCCAGGGGTGGGCGGGGAGCTGCCATCTCTACAAAGGGAATTATTGACATTATTAAGCTATCTGTTTACACTAGAAAAAAATATTCTGCATTATAAACAAATGTTTAATATCAATCCCTGTAAGCCCTTTGTGGGCTATATAACTTAGCTCATAATGATGAAAGTGACCTTGTTCTGGAGAGTCGGGTGGGCAGGTTTTACTAACGTAGCGGGGAATACCTAGGGGAATACTAATGTTAGCTGAAGTAACATCTTAGGCCTGCTTATAGTTGTTCACACCCCAGGTTTCGGTTTCCCCCCAGCATCCGCGGCCCTTTTTGAAAAAAAAAAAGCCTATCTTCTCATCTCTGGCTCTGTTCTGAAAACTCATTAGGACCAGAGATCAAAGAGTAGGGCAGCCGGCCTGTGAACTGGGCACTGTGGGCTATTTCCATCTATTTATCACTCATACGGCTATTTTGGCCCTCACTGGAGGTGATCTGAATCCAGATCGCACCACAACTTTCCTCAGTAAGCGTGCCATTTTGGTGACATCCAGCCGCAGCTATGCAGAGTTCTCCGAACCGAATGCCTGCCCCCAACAAATGCTGCCCTGCATATGAAATGCTTATTCACAACTTCAAGTGACAAAATAGCTTTAACCATTTCCATATTAGAAGAAAACCTAGAAGAATGCACAGAATAATAGCACAGATCCACACAAGACAAGTGCAAAAATGGCCTTGCACCTAAATTACCATCCAGCCTTATACTTTTTGGATATTACAAACTGCAAACAACCGTATACACATTTTACCTCTATTTGACAAGATTTAGGGAAAGATCAAGATTTGGGAGAAAAAGCTAAGGGGATTGAAACTGTAACTGTTCCTCAATCCAGTCCAAATACTTGTATCGTGAAATAACATATGAATTTTTTGGTGCTTTTTTGCATGACATTTAACATCAAAAATGACTAATGTAAGATTTGTAGACAAGATGCTTGCCTAAATCCATACTGTAGATGTATAACTTCACTTCCTACATTTTATCAAAGTCATTGTGACCAAGGATTGTGTCTTATTTATTTTCTTCTTTGTCTTTGTAATTGAATTTCTCTGCAGGCTGTGGTTTTTAAAGTTAATTGCATTAATGCTGAGCCATTAGATTGTTAAACCGCATTCTGCAACATTAGTGACATTAAAATTGTATGATCTTGTCAAGGCGATCTCATTTACTGGAACAGAGGTGTACTGGGTTTGATACAGATTGCTAACATTTAACTCATCATTCTCCTCTAACTCCTTCAATACTTCATGTCTTGTATATCCACTAAAAGACAGTACAATGTATTTCATGCTTCAAAAGTATTGGACCACCATAAACATGAGAGACTTACAATAATGCAGTGCTCCTTTCATTCGGTTCTCCCTGCCAACCACAGGCTCAACATCCTCAGTTTGTATTAAACCTCTCTCTAACGCACTCCCTGATGATATAAACATGATGACATTGACGGGGTTATTTTCTCAAACTTGACAAAGCTCCTACAGAGCCGCTAAACCCATAAATGACTAATGACTGTGTTTAGCTTGTTGAGGAAAACTCCCTGAAGATTTTTTTTTAGAGGTGGAAAAACAAAATTTGCTCTGGTAAATGTCAAAATATGTAGACATTTTTAAAAAAAAAAAGATGTGTTATATATTTATCACGCCTTAATTGGTGTTGAAACATTAACGGTGTTTAAATAGCTAAAAACTACAACAAAGTGTCATATTTCTTTGTTGTGCTCAGACAACACATTATTGTGAATTAAAGTCTTTGGAATCCAGGGCTACAAAGCTTCTGATGAAAAGATTAAGCAATGTCTGTTCAGTCATTAGTAACACAGGGTTAGTCGTGTCACAGGCATCGTGGAGATAGGGTCTCAAGCTAAAAGGAAAAGACAAAACATGCACTCAGTGACCAGATTTACTCAAGTAAGCATTAATTATGTAATTGACATTTATGGAGAAATAATAATGGCGTCTCTATGACCATAAGTTTCCATACATTTCATAATGAAATTACACAATCCTTCTATAGACAATAATGAATTAAGTCGTCATAGAGCTATTTCCACAAACTGATCTCATTACAATGTGTCATCTGTCCTTTGACTTTTCCATTTAGTTTAGACAGTGATGTTGGCCTTTCTGCTTGCTTTTCACCGGTTTCCGCTTTGTGGAGCGTTATTTACCTCCGCCTCGGACTGGATTCCAAGTGGGTAATTTGATCAGCTGAGGATGACGAGGGCAAGGACAAACAACGCGCTTCCTGTCCCAACCTGTTTCCTGCTTTGTCAACGGCAGGCCATCACGCCGACAAACGTACATGAGCTTAAGCACACATTTGTTCAATAAATGACCTCAGACAGCCCAGAGCAGGTGATGAACAGGACGAGCGGACCATCTGTCTCCTTTTACAGTTGTTTAACTGTGACGCTGCACCACCACAGAGTGGAAAAGCACAGTGACGAAAAGCGACTGGTATTATTCGTTTACCTATCCCATCCTGTCCCTGAGTGCTGAAATTATTGTGAATACAGGAAGTTGTAAGATTTGTAATCTTAAACTGTTTCCATACGTTGGGTTTATAGTTTCCGTTTCACAACCAAACAAACACAGAAGGGGAAAAATAAATAAATCAGGGTTATATAGAGGGTGGCACAGTGGTTAGCACTGATGCAAGAAGGCCCTGAGTTCAATTCCACTGTTGTGTGTGGATCATGGGTTCTCTCCGGGTACTCTGGCTTCCTCTCACAGTGCAAAGACATGCAGTTAGTGGGGATAGGTTAATTGGTAACTCTGAATTGCCCATAGGTGTAAATGTGAGTGCTAATGGTTGTCTGTCTCTATGTTTTAGACTGGCCACCTGTCCAGGGTGTACCCTGCCCTTTGTCCTAAGACAGCTGGGATAGGGTCCTGACAAGGATAAGTGGAAGAGGATGGATTATATGGAGAGACGGACAAGCCATAAGGGAGAGTGTGTAATAGCAATAGTATCGATACCAAAGCAGGTATTGGTATTGGATTGATACTAGCATGATAGGATAAATACTTTGTTTCTGTCCTCTAAGATTTTTTATTCATTTTTATGAAAAACTCTGAAAATGTCTGAACATTTTTTTTGTTTTGACCCTCATGTCTGTTTTGTTTATAGCATATACCACAACAGAGGTTGGCCCAAAGCACTTTGGAAGCAGCTACATTTTGGTGTGTTATTTTGTTTTAATTACTGTGATTTTGTGGTCATCAAATGTCTTCAGAATTCGCAGATTAATGATGAATAATCTCAGATGTCATGTCACACTTTTCCTGCCTTTACAGATTAACAATACCAGTATTGGTATCAGCAATAGTTGTCCTGTATTTACATGGTATCGGACAGATACCAACATTTGCAGTATTGCACAGCACTGATATGTATTTGTGTTCTCTCCTTAATGCCACAAAGATACAGTGCAGGAGCAAGTGTTGTTGCTCTCAAAAGCTGTCCAGGTATTTCTATCACTGAAGGCCTGTCTCGGTTTTTCTGCCTTTTACGGTACAGTTTGTGTTTATCCTTTTCTTCTTTTAAAGAAGCTGTTCATTTGCTACATACCTCTCAGAGACTGAGACAGAGCGTGTGAAAGAATGGAGACAAAAAGGCACTGACTATGTGTCTGTCAGATTCAGTGTGTGTTTGTGTCTGCATTTGCAAAATTTGTTTTTGCCAATTAAACACACACTCATATCCATCACAATGCCTGAGCTGAGGAGCTGAGGGGCTCTGGGGTTTCAGGTCGCTGTCTTTGCAGCATGCAGAGCAAACTAGGTTACTGTGTACATAAAAAAAAAAGTTGACTGCAGCACATCAGAGCAAAAGGAGCCTGAACAACCCAATGGCTGTCGTTGGAGCTCAACAGATGTAGCTTCCTTCACTAAATCAGCTCTTGGAAAGTTGTCAACACAGCTCTGCCAGAACTGCTGCCTCTCTTCTTCCTGTCTGTTATAGTTGCCTTTTTTCTCTTTGCCTCGGTGTTTAGTGTTTGCTGACTGACTGTAGGAGAAATAATGAGGAGGGTATTCTTTCTTTTTGTCCCCGTGTCCATGTCCTCCTTTTTCACGGCAACACAAGAAAACACACTTCACAGGATTATTGTATTATGTTTGACTAGTCTAAGTGTCTATGTGCAGTAATGCAGAGGAACGAAGCTGGGCAAGGAATGTGTAACACACCTTGGAACTGTGCCGTGGATCAAAATCTGACAGTGCTTTTGTGTGTTCATGATTATATCAGTCTTAACTAAATCTCCAACACCTCTGGCTGAAATGCTGCTCCAAACCATGACAGAGCCTCCACCGTGTTTTAGAGATGACTGCAAAACTCACACTCAAATTGCTGTTCCTCTCTCTTTATTTTCTCTGTATATATTGACAGTGATAAAACCAAAAATTTCACATTGTAAGGAATTGAAAGAAATTGTGTGTTTTTGCCACGCGCTGCTAGTAACAAAGTACCTAATACAATACAATTTAAAATGGTTTCTTTGCTGAGTTGTCAGCTTCTCTGCTTAGGTGATGTTTTTTTTCTCCATATTATTCATGGGCCGTGGTTTAAAAAAAACCAAAAATCATTCCTCTGAAAATAATCAGGTACAAAGACTGGACTGAAAGTGAGTGAGAGAAAGTAGCCAATATCCAAATAACAATTTTGTGTTATTGAATTAATACATGATAGTCTAGCTCCTTGGAAGGAAAATAGGGGGAAAAAATGAGGGATGGAGGGATAGAAGACTTTTGCACAGAATTGTATGTATACTAGGGCTGCCACAAACGATTATTTTGATAGTCGACTAGTCACCGATTATTTTTGCGATTAGTCGACTAATCAGATCATGCATCCATTGGACATAAAACCTACAGCTTATTGCACCAGCAGCATCTGCTCTTTTATAACTATCATTAGCTTACACCTTTAAGTGTTTAAGGTATGTGCTAACTAAAACTAAAGACAAGATGATAGTTTATTAAATTTTAATGACATTTGCAGATTGTTTCGGTGAAGTTTAATAAACTCCTTGCTATCTAAAATATAACAGGACACCGGAGTATATTATCAGCATCTCACATTTCACACTATCTAAGTGACTTATATATGTTTAACCTGAGTAGCGAAAGACAGCGGTGGTTTGAAAACGATTTGCCGGGAGTCCGGTGTTCTCACGGGCTCTAGTGAGCCTTGCCCCCGGCTAGCTATCAAGCTAGTGGGTAACAGACGTCTCCGAAACCTAGGAGCGCTTTTGAAAATATGTGGCGTCTTGATAAACTGAGCAGATATTTAAAGTTTACACAGCTACATTCTCGCTTGAAAATATGTTAAACGTTTATTTTGTGACCCAGAAAGAATAATAAGAGTAGCATTAAAACTAAGTAGCTGCTGCCATTGTTGGAAACTGCGCTGGGCGCTATGAATTCTGGGACAGAGCTACTTCTTCTTCTTCGGGGTTTAACGGCAGCTGGCATCCTTGTACATGCAGTGCTGCCATCTTCTGTTTCAGTCCGTTATTACACTCTTAAATCCTACTACTTATTCCTGCGTCTTTTGGGATCTTACAAAGCTTCAAATGACGCGTCGACTATTAAATCAGTCGTCGACGATTTTGATAGTCGACTTAATCGTGACTAGTCGACTAATCATGGCAGCCCTAATGTATACTGCATCAGTGGTGGATGCTCATTAAACATGGCCAAAGATTCAGTTAATGAGGTCAGCATATATATATATATATATATATATATATATATATATTAGGGGTGCAACGATACTCGTATCGATATCGAACCGTTCGATACAGTGCTTTCGGTTCGGTACGCATATGTATCGAACGATACAACATTTTTAATTTATTTTATCAACTTTCCTTCTGACGATGCTGTCTGTGTTGAGCGCTCAGTGGATCTGCGCTCGACAGTGCAGCCTAGGCGGAGTAGTCGAACACAGATTCACTGAGCGCAGGGCAAGCTAGCTAGACAGAAGTTAAGCTCGTTGCAACATGGCAAATTGAACCTCCCCCACCCTCATTCAGATCTGGCGTTTGGAACTGTTTTGGTTTTCATGTGACGTATGACCCTGAAGGTAAGCGTGTCATGGACAAAAGTAAAACAGTATGTTGGATGTGCCAGCAATGCTCAATTGGTGGGAACTAGTGTGTTAGCGCAGTTAGCTCGTTAATGTGTTGACGTCTTCCAGCCCCACTCATGAGGCGATCCGCGGTAGCTCGTTAACGGAGATTTGCCGTGTTGTGACCTTAACGTCATTTCAGATTAACGCTGACAGCACTAGTGGGAACACAACCAATATGACTGCACATTTACTCCGACATCATCCTAGTGCAAAGACAAGTGGAAGCAGACAAAAATAAGCACGCATGCTACAAACTTTACCCGAGTCATTTAGACAGCCGTTAGCACATGATTCTCCTTATGGCGACCTGATATGTTTAATATGCTGCTGAGAATATAGCCCAGAAGAAGCGTATAGTATAGCTTTTATTTTGGAAAGAGACATTTCTCCATAATAAACTCTCTTTTCCAAAGATGAGTGATTCCTCAATCAGATACAGGGCTCGCAAAATCGCTAGCCCCACGTCCTGGGGCTTTTTTCCAGTCGGGCTACCAAAATCTATCTCTGCCCTGCCCGTCGGCCTATCGTAGGAAGGAAAAATATATGTCAATGCTTTTGCATTCTTTCGGAAATGTAGCTGGGTAATTATGTCATTGGCATCGGTGAGCCACTGTCAATATGTGACATACTGAAATCGCGTTTGAATTTGCGCTTGTTTTTTGCTTTCACTTTGCAATCGCGTGAACTGTGTATAGAAAGCGACAGCACTGATTGGTGAGTGATGATAATTTGCGCACCAATTCCTCTGACATCGTCTTATCAATCGTTAGCTTACTATGCAAACATGACAAGTGAAATCTCCTGCAGCTTAAACATGTGAGAGGTTGATCGCGCAGAGAATCGCTGAGCGTTATGTTAGTGCGTGTGTAAAAGCAGCAGGATATATATTTTAGTTCTGCTGAGCCAAATAAGACAGGTCAGGGTGAAGAAGTGACAAAACGGAAAGGTTATGACAAATCAGACTATAAGGCAAAAAGAAAGTGCAGCTTTATGGTTTCATGGACAAAAGAATTTCTGTGGCTGCAATATGACGAGCTAAATAACCAGGGCTGCACATAAGTGGTCCGCAGGTGCGCATTCGCTGTCAAAATAAAAACCCGCACAAGATAAGAAGTTGCAACGCGTGTTTGCGTACATAAGATTTTAAGGAAGAGGACAGACATTTGTTTAGAACTCTTAAAGATGTCGAAGAAGCTCCTTTAAGCAATTACTTTGGTGTTCCTCCACCTCCAAAGAAATGTTAGAAGGAGTCCGAACCACAAAAGAAGCGCGTATTCTCGGAAAAGTGGTTGCAGGAGGTGAGCTGGCTTCAAACAAATGATGAACGCACAGAGATGTGGTGCAGAATGTGCCGTGAAAATTTAATAAATGACAAATTAATAAAAAGGCATAAACATTTTTTTTGTATCGAAAAAATATCGAACCGTGACACCAAAGTATCGAACCGAACCGAACCGTGAATTTTGTTGTATCGTTGCACCCCTAATATATATATATAGTCATCCTTACGATGCTTGAGTCCAAGAATAAAAATATGGAGGTTGAAATACACTTATTCCGTCACTTTTAAAGGTGACATTAAATGTTACCAAATCAGCAGACACGGGGCAGCATTAGCATTCATTTACAATCACGTCTTTGTCCACCCAACTTATGTAGCTCCAGTATTCACTCCAAATTTAGGCCTTTGCTTGCCTCCATCAAGACTTGATTGAAATATCCTGTTGTTTAGTTCCCAGTCCTCCACCATGTTCATTATTAGCCTGTCATTAGCTGTATCTTTCTGCCATTTGCCATTTGCTGGGCAGGTAGTACACAATAGGTTTATCTGAGACTTTTCTCTGAAAACAGTTGCCTGTTTCAGCTGGAATGATAGAAGTGTGATAAATGTAGCGAGGGTGCACCAAAACAATAAAGTTGGGTCATAAAACCTAAACAGTTAAACAGAGTTGAAAGACTGTGAAAAGCTCAATAACATTTGAGTGGTTTTTTTTTCTCCCACAGCATACCAGGTCTGGACCTCTAATGTATTAAACATTTTGAGTGCTTTTCACCCGACTGAGTGCAGGGCAGACTAACATAATATGATGTTATCCAGTGGAAGTAAAACAATAGAAAAAATGAAAGCACATTTACAGTGTGAAAATACTTTTTCACATGTTCTGCCTGAAGTAGGATTCTGATCATATTTGAATGTCTAGTAAAAAAAATATATATATATATATATATATGTCAACAGGTAAGTAATGGGTGGTATGATGATCGATACAGGTAATTAACTTTATGTTAAAACTAACATTGACAAAGCTCAAAATGGGATTGAACCTGTAGGAATCGATGGCAGAGGGTGGCACTTGGTAGGCGACCTCACTACTCGAGGTCCTAGGGTTGATCTTGAGCGAGTGGTGCATTCTGTGTTTGCTCTCTCTCTCTCTCTCTCTCTGTGTTCATGCGAGTTTCTTCGAGATATCCTGGCTTCCTCCCACAGCCCACAGACTCAGAATCAGGTGGATTAGGGAGTCTAAATTTCCCACAGGAAAGAATGGGAGTGTGTGTGTTTATCTGTCAATCTGTGTTAGCTCTGTGATAGACTGGCAACATGTCGAGGGCTTTCCCTGCCTTCTGTAGTATGTGCTGGTATACGATATAAGCCTGCTCCATTATTAGCCCGGAAGAAAATATGTAAGGAAATAGTGAGTCTTCCCATGAGAGGCAACATTTGGGTCTTAAGTAAGTGAGTTAAATGTTAACGGGGTGTATGTGGGATGTGTGCATTCGCATGTGTTTAGAAACAGGGCTGGTCTACTTTAATAATGGCTTGTTACAGTGGATTGCTGACGCGGAGACAGCAATTAGGCCTGACCGACGTTGTTTTTACAGCTAGCGTTGAAGCTTTGTACAGATAATAATTCAACCCTGTCGGTCATTGATCTCGGTGTGCCGCTTCCAATTTCAATTTTGTAATCATAACAAGCAGAACGCGACATACTTCCCCAAACCTTTAATTCTAATTTAATACTCACGAAGCTGTTACCATCATCCAGGATTTAGGCTTTGCCATCTGTGACCTCCAGTACTGTGCAACTCATAATCATCAAGCGTGTATAAACTGATATTTCTGAGTATCACAGATTTTTGGTGTAAACATTGCTAGTTACGGTGTGGAACTGGGAGCTTTATTGTCAGTGCATTTCAGGCCGGACAATCACAACACAGCCTTTTGATCGCGTACTTTGCATACAAACAACCAACTTAAACTGCTTTCCTGTGCTTTCCATCAAAGGTAAATGTGGTTTTAACTTCAATGGATGGCGAACTCTATCGAATTATCTACATTGTGCATAAATATGCATGCTAAGAGTCCTAAATGTAGATAAGGAGAACTGAATAGTGTGATAAATTGATGCCAATCGTCATTTATTTATTGAAGAAAATGTTAAACGTATATCAACTCTTGTTTTGAGTATCTGGTATGATCCCTTGTAGAAATATCTCCAATATAAATGTTTTTCATCACCGTTAATCAGCCCCGCACATCAGCTTGGGGGAATTTGTGGCCCATTTTTACAGAACAGCCTGAAGTCTGACATGATAACTGCTCATTTTAGGTTCTTCCACAAGATTTCTGCTTGGTTTGTGTGTGTGTTGTTGTTGTCCTAAACATTTTTATTCTTCTTTTAGCATTCTTTTGTAGAAAAGCTTAGGTGTTGTTGTTGTTGTTGTTTTAAATTGTGAACATTTGCATGTGATCTTACCCAGTATCCTATCCCTAATATCCATTTCCCTTCAAAGAGGGCAAAAAGCACCACTGTGAAACCCAGAAACAAAACACTTAAACAAGGACAGAGATATGAACTGAAACTACAGGCAATGTGTTGATTTATGCTGTGAGGACCCCCCCTGCTCCCATCAAGTTCACCAGAGCCCAAACAGCAGAGCATAGAGCAGTGAATAGAACTCACATGAGCCCAGAAACCAACAGCAAAGAGCAAGCTGCAGTGGACATCAGTGTGCCAAGCCACAAATATTCAGGAAGGTTTCCACTGGTGCCTGGGGCCCCCACTGAGACCCAACAGAGGCCTGACAGCACATCCTGGTCCCACCCAGAAAGAGGAGCCCACTACACAAGCCAAAGGACAAACCCAAAGCTCAGGAAGGACACCAGCCACGATAACCAGGGCACCGGGGCTTGCCCACAACAGCACAGGACGACCCAGCCATCCCTTCATCCCAAGACAGAGCAAAAGGTGCCCCACCCCAGAGGCACCGGGCTCACAGGAAGGGCCCAGGACCCACACCACGCAAACTATCATATGCAGGGAGGCAGAACAAGGGATAGAGATGGGAAGGAAACTGAACGGCACGTCACTCCGAGAACGGACTGGAAAAATGGAAGTCAAAGAAAACACTTAGTTACATTTAGTTAAACTAAAATTTTCTATTGGTATATCACTCAAGCAGCCTTCTGACTTGTCCACGTGTTCTTTAGCAAATTGTATATAGGCACCAATGTGCAACCACTTGAGGGTAGCAGTGCCCTTAAATTTCCTTAATTTGTACATAAGTATGTCTGACTGTGAATTATTAGAGTACAAAATGTTCAAAAGAGAAAAAAATCCTGTAACAAATGGAGCGAAGCCTGTGAGGTAGTTCAGACCAGAATCCTGAGCTGCACTGCAGCTAATATGTCTCACACCCCTCATATATACCAAACACATCGCAGCTCTGACATGTCAGTACCTCTGCTGCCTGTCATCGCTGCCTGTCGTTTCAACACCTCCACTACCCGAGAGTCCACCTGTAGACTCCGGGGTCATATGTGTCATGTTCACGGGGAGTGATGAGCTTGGAGTGTGCTGCTGTAATAAATCAATCCTTTCAAACGGGGGTGTTTGGAGAGAATTCTTTCTCAAGTCCTCAGATATCTGCTTTGTTTTTGCCGTAAGACACTTCCACAAACAAGGACAGCGAAGAAGATAAGACGCTGACAGATCGCTGCTCTTGAAACAAAAATGGGTCACCTATTCACACCTGTTTGTGAACCCACTCATTGGAAACACATGACCAAATTTCATCTTCTTGTTAGCTTGAGGTTCACGTACTCTTAACTGTCACAGATATCCAAATAGTGGATCATTTTCCCGTCTATAAAATCTAAAATTTTATTGAAATCTAACGTCGTTATATACATTTTTCAAGATTTTTAAAGTTTGTGTGATGATAGATACAAAAAACAGTTTGAGCTTGTTTAATTTTGGTGAAAAGTGATTCAAGGTCACAGTAAAATTTGAAAATCAGCCAAAAAGTTTTTTATTACCCGCAATTTTTTATGGCTCATCTTCAAACTTCACAGCAACATACTAGGTCTTGGGGGACATGAGTACCTAGGCTGGTTAAGCATTTAACCTTGACCTTCATTAATAGCACCCAAGGTCAAAGTTGACAATTGGGAAAAAAAATCAAGAACTCATATCAAGTTATATATCATATGAAATATAACTTGATGAGAGCTGTACAACACACCTTTTAGTTTTTAAATACAACACCCTATGACGTCAAATTGACGCCATAACAGACTGACCTCTGTATGCTGTAATAAAAATATAATAAAGTTTTAGTGTAGTGTAGGTGCAGTTTCCGAGTGCTGTTGTCTTAGCTGCATTGTCATAGTTATGCATGACCCATCGGTGATTATACTTCATTGCCTGTTATTTTTCAAAGGTGTATTTAAATACAGCAACATGTGCTCACAAGGTTTTCAATCAACTTGACCTCTGACCTTGACCTTGAGGTCAGATTAGAACTCATCTGAGCTCTTTAGTAAAAACATCTATGGTACCAGCTGGAATATTCTACATTCTTCAGTTATGTTCACAAAGTTGGGTGTCCCCACTGCCTGCCTGCCCTCCTGGCAGGGTGACTACAATAGCCCATCACCCTTCGGGGTAATAATTTCTTGACTTAAACACAAACTTACACAGCTCACTGTATCCAAGTCTCAGTGTAGCAGCTTTAACTTCAGGCGGCAAACACCTAATTTGATTAATGAGTTTTAACCACTGATCCTGTTAAATGGCCCTTGTGTGGATTGTAAAGTTGGATAGCGATGCAGCTCAGCCATGTTACAGACTCTTCAGGCTTTTAACAGTAACCCCCTCACGCAGTGTGATACCCACAGACCAGACTGTCTTACTCTGTGCCTAGCTTATAATAACTGCTACTGTGAAAACTAGGCCAAACCAGCAGGAGTAGACATTGACGCATCCCCCTCAACTGCTAATATCCACTGATAACACTTGCCAGTGTAAGGTTGACCAGTATTAAGCATGGAAATGGCGCGATGGCTTGTGTGAAGAGGCGGCCGCTCAAATGGCAGATTTTCAACTTAAAACGCACAAAAATGGGTGCGTGGTGAAACTGGAATGTTACAAAACCACACGGTACGTTTACAGGGTACACACAAGTATGATAGATCTTATTAGATAAGATTTGCAGGGGGAAAAAAGTAAAAAATAAATGCTTGCAATATCCTCAAAGATCCCTGAAATGCCTCTGACCTGCTGAGCAAAATAAAGGGAAGGATAAATGCTGACATTTAGCCTTCTAAAGGAGAAAGCATAAGAAGTAAAGAAGGCTGAGCCTCACTGCAAAGATGATCATCTGAAGAACCGTAATTGTTCTCTGCATCGTTACATCTCATCCGACCTCTTTGTGCTTTCACACTAAGGAACTGTGAGCTCACCTCTCAGGCTGAGGGCCGCCTGCAGTTCCCACAGGGGACTTCAGCGACTAATGGAGGTGGGCGACGGGGGGGGGGGTGAGAAAGGGAGTGGTCAAGTCTCGGTGTGCACCCCCACGGCCGTTCTCATTTCATGCTCTTTGGCCCTCTTTACCCTACCGTCGGACTTGAAATGTCAATCAGGAGCACTGGACAGAGCACAGAGGGCGAGGGAGGGTCCCACCTCGAAGATAGGTCGACCCCTCTATTTAAAAGTGCCACGGAAAATAGGGAGAGGAGGGGGTGAGTTTAGACGGTAAGACCTTCTCTGCCATAGTGACAGGACGGAGTGATCTTGAAAGGCGAGCAGCTGGGCTTTCTAAGAGCCAGGCCCGCTGTCCCGTGGAGCTCTAAAGAGCAGTTTGACAATGCCTGCCTCAGCACATAAATAATTTCTATGTGTTTATAGCGTGGCTGCATCCACAAATGTTTGCAACAGTTACTGTATATGTGTGCGTTACATACTGTGGGAAGCAAATCTCAATTTTTAGTCTGAATATGCAGTTTTAGTGCAAAGATTTAATGCAGCACTGTTTGTTTTACCATGACAACTGTTGATGACCCCCTCTCGTCACCATCTGATTTCTCCTAACCTTGTCGACATCTCTCAGTGTGTTTGTCAGTGACAGATTGTTCTATTCTCATGCAGTATTGAGTGGGTTATGACCCAGACACCTTGTCCTCTTTGTTCGACGCTTCTCCATCTTCTCCACCTCCCACCCCCGGCCCACCGTCTTAATCCTATCATGAAAACCTCTCTTGAAAATCACTGTACGTTAACAGAGGTCCAAAGACAGAGGACCCTGATTGTTGTCAAGGTAGGCCTTCACCCCGCTCCCTCTGAATTAAAATGCATTTCACTCATATAAGCCTTGCTGATCCCCTCCTTCTTTCTCCAACTCTCAGATGCGAGACAGACAGAACGGTGCGACCGCTGGCCAAGGTTAACCAAGTCTTAAACTGTGTTTGAGCACTGCACCACCGCGAAGATCAAACCCCATCTCAAAGCTCTCGCTGACAACTCTCAGCTAACAAAACTCTCCTGCTTCTCCTTTCTTTGCCCCGTCTAACGGTGAACTGCATCCAGCGCACAGCTGACCTGATCTTGCTGCAAGCCCAGAGTGGAAATTTCCCAGTGTGAACCAGTATAAAGCTTCCCACATTCATCAGAGGTATCGACCCTGAATATCTGAGCGTGGTGATGGATTAACCTGCTTGCTATTTCCAAACATTTGTCTTCATTAAGGGGAATAGTTATAACTTTAAACAGTGGAATTAATATATTTTTTTTAACTATTTGGTGACTTATTAAGATGATCATAAAGATTTTTTTTATTCCTGCCCTCAGTGAAGCTCATCAAAGAGCTTTATCATTGTATTACCATATTCTGTGACATTTACCCGCATGTACAGCACATTACTAGAAGTGTACCACCACGGGGTCGTGAGGCTGAGCTCCAGCATAGAAGAATGATCGGTGGACCAAGAGCACCACTCTGTGGCATAAAGCGGCGTGACTCGGTGTGCTTGGTTTACTACGCAGCCAACGGATGTCAGCAAAGGGCTGCGCTGAGGCTTAAGTGACATTTAATAAAAAAAAAGTGAAAATGATTTTAAAGAAAACAAGACAAATGTGAGTCATGTGACAAAGCAGTAAGATGTAGAAGACTCGTCTAGTTATTGCTGTGTATATTTTAAAGTCTTGTCTCGTTAGTAGAGCCAGCAATCAGTTGTCACTCGTGGCAGAGAGGCTTTACGCTGCCTTGTGAAGCTGAAATTTCAAGCCCCAAATTGAACGTGGTCATTAGATGAGACAGCTGCTTGGAAACTGAATGCAGGCTGTCAGGAAAACACCAAGACGCTCTAAAACAGACCAACTCTGACTGCGCTGTGAGGCCCTATCCTGCCCTGACAAGTCTGGCATTGCTTGGCAGATCATTGTCTTCCCTCTGTGACTTTATCATAGCCTCGGGGAACGTATTCCACTCCTTCCCCTCCTCCACACACACACCCACACACCTCTCCCTAGCACAAACACACAAAGCAAGCACTTTGCACTTCTTATATAGGTGTGGCTTCTGCTGCGCAAGCAAGAGCACAAGGGAGCAGGCATAATGACTGCCAGTGTAAATATGAATCCTTGACACTCAAGGCCTTTCTCTGATAAGCGATTAAATCGGCCGCTGATGAGGTGAGCGGCACCAAAGCTCAGAAGAAGCGGCCAACAGTGTGTAATGAACTCCTTATCTCAGCATTTTAATGCATGCCTCTGCGTTCACGGGCGCACTGCGAGTGTATGAGCTGACCCACATCACTCACGGAATGTAGATCACTCTGTCAGTCAGATCAATTATTCATAAAAAGTTGATATGGCATGCTCGCTTCGTCTTGCTACACTCAAGACATAATCTAGATGGTTGCACTTTAATAGAGAGGATAATGTGAAGCACTAAGTGAGCAAAAGCCATAGTCAGCAGTTGAAACGAGCATCAAATTAGAGCCATGCTTCCCCTTTCTTCTTCTACTCGGCCTTTTATTTTCCTGTCACATGCAGTACATGAATGGTAACAGGGAGAAAATAAGAAAAATGTAGTTGTAGTATATGCATCTAAGCAAGGTTTTAGCGTGCCCAACAGGGGGCTGCGTCCTTCCATTTAAATTGTAAATGGTTCAAACTACTCTGTAATTACAAAGCAGACGTTAATATATCCTCCCGAGAACTGAGGAACAGTGAATCTTTCCACTTTTTTGTGATTTCCTTCCTTTTGGAGCTAAAAGACGCCCCCAAACACATGAGATATCAATGGAAAGCCCACGATGTCCTCTATTTAGTACATCGGGACTTATTAGGATAGCTCAAATGAGCCAAAAGATGTCGACAAAAAACAAATGTCTATGACAGAAGACATAGATATTATTGAAATATTACAATTTTCAACTACCACTTTTAAAATCACAATTCTTGCTTATTTAAAAGAACTTCTGTGAATGCTGTTATTTACTGGCATTTGATTAGAGATCAAATGTGGAAAAAATGATAGGTTCTCCTTTAGATATACAAACTAGAGCTGATATGCTAAATGTTCAAATGGCCAGTAGTGATTCAAAACACTCGAAGCATAAATCACCTCTGCTATGAAAACACTTGCCTTGTATAAAACATTTATGGGGGAAAAATCTAATTAAGAGTTACTCTGGCTGTTGTCCGTACCATTATCTTTTGACTTAATTGATTGGAGGATGAGATGCAGCCAAGATGTGTGGGTCTTGCCAGGCTGGTTTCCTGGTCAAAACACTGCACACACAAACACACTGAACTCTAGGCAAGTATACTAGCAAAAATACAAGACACCCTGTGCTGTGTTTTCAGAGTAAGAGCTGCCCTGAAAGTGCCTTAGAGAGGAAAAATGTGTTCTGAAATACACTAACCTTAACTGTAACCGCTTAATATTAGAGGATATGGAAAGTAAAGACCCTACAGTACTACAGAGAAACCCCTCCAATCAGAGACCCTGTGAGCAAGCACTTGGCGACGGCGGAAAAGAAAAACCCTCTTCTAACAGGAAGAAATGCAAACTAGTGTATAAACACGCAGAGTGAAAAGACATGTGCAAAGAAAAAAAATGCAAACCAGTTACACTTCCAGAAAAAAGCTGCGAAGTGTCCATGCATTTTCTAGCGCAAGTCTGTTTAGATAGGTTCCTTCATTTAACCAGGTATTGTACTTTTAATCGTTATGTGCTTTTCAGCTTTATTCCAAACATAACATAGATATTAACAAGAAAAAAGAACCAAATGTCTGTGAGTAAAGCTTTAAACCTTTAGATCCCTCGCAATCTAAACATCAGTGGCAATGTAATCTTTTTAATTTGCTGAAACTGATTATTAACCTTATATTAATTATTAACTAATATATAGAGACCCATTGCTTTGTTTTGACGATCACACCGATCAACACCCCCGATCTACCTTCTTGTGCAACACTTGATTTCTTCAGGAGCTTTTACTAGTTTTTAAGACTTGTTCTGTCTTTTCGGCCATGATGCTGGTTTTGAACCGAGCTGCTGAAATGGCTGTTTGAAGCCTGCGCAGTCAATCATTTCATTAGCCTTCTGCTGCTAAAATTGATGAGGTTAAAAAAATCGCTACTGTCCAGGCTACTCTGCATTTTTTCCCATCTGCGATAGATTGATATATGGGTGAATGGATGATTGGTGAATTTCCACATTATTATTATTTAATTGCATGACTTAATTTATGAGACTGTGTGCAACAGCACTTGCAAAATCAGTATGGATTACATTCGGGGCTTGCTTTAACTTTGAACTGAAATCGAAACACGCCCATGCTCTTGTTGACAGATGGCGTGGCTAATTCCTGACGCAAGGGGGCGCTGTTGCACTGGATGATAGCCTACCCTAGCCGAGTCTCAGCTCAAGGCATTAACGTGAGCGTAGTGTGTGTATCCAGTGAAAATTACCCGGAGACGGACGGAGGCAGTTTATAACCGTACCAATGTCTGTGGCCTATAAATATATTATATTAACCGGGGCGGAATCATCTCGTGGACACAACAACATATCGAAAATGAGGGAATAATCCGAGGAGAGGCACGGCGAGGCTCGTCTGTAGCTACGGTTTTGTTGAACTGCGAGTGGGATCACAGCTGCTGGCTACGAAAATGTCGAGAAAAATAGAGAGCAAGCAAGGTAAGTCCTGCCCGGCTAGACTGAACCTCACCGCTCCACCTTCGGTATACTGTATAACGGTCTCCCTTACACGGGGCTCGGATGGATCAAATTATGGGGGTCTGTTGACCAACACATACGCCAACAAAAAGGGGGTGCTCCAGATAAAGCTTGGATGAGTGTGTTGGGTGTAAATGGTGGTTTAATTGGGCCTCACGGATTGTTCTTTTTCTCGGCTATCCAGTTAAAATAAAGCGTCTGCTAGCTGGTAGCGGCTAATGGTATTTTCATATTTTTGTCCCGTTTTTAAACCAAAAGCTGACTTAAGGAGAGCTGGTTAACTGACCCATTAGTTAAAATACAGCTTCTCGTGTTCAAAACAGTTTAGCGAGCTAGTCCGGGGAAATAGCTTTTTTTTTTTTTTTTTAGAAAAATCGTGCTGGCTTTTCTTCCATGGTACTACACCGGCATTTCTCCATTCACTCTCGGCACGGGGGTCGTAAATACACCACCCCGGTTTGATTGTTTGCGAGCGTTGCTAACCATCTCGGGACAAATCTCTGAATTTCACTCAAGAGGAAACACGTGTGTTTCGCCTTTTTCCCCTTTGGAAGACGCGTAAATGAATGAATATATCGTGTGACATTTTTCTTCTGCTTCCCAATTAGCCGTCCGCGAACATTTAAAGACGGGTTTAGCTAGTAGCAGCTCAAGGTTAGCTTTTACTGGCTAAGGCTAGCTGCCTTGTTACCCCTGGAATGGGATTGCGTTCACGCGCTGGGCTGCTGGGTGTGCATTTGTGTTGATTTTCACTATTGTGCACGTGGCATTTTTTGTTGTTGGTTTGACCCGTATTTTTATTTTTATTTTTTTCATTTTGTCTATTCGTGTCACTCACTTTCTCACTTTCACTCTCACTGCGGAGCACAATCACTACGGGAGGAAACGCAGTAGTGTTGGGGTATGGATGGGATTTTGGGAAGGAAACTTTATACCCGTCAGCTACACTTGCATCCCATTCCAGCAGCTGTCTCCTTGCTTCGCTCCACATAGTGTCCTGCCCAGTGTTGCCTGCAGTAAGTGGGCGAAAAGGCGAACACACACACACACTGAGAGCCCCCAGTAACAGGAGGGGAGGGAGTGTCATCCACCACTAGCTCAGTCATTCTTCATAGGCGTAAAAGTTTCCGATTCCTTTCGTGTCTTACGCACAGATGACTACATATGGTCACAACTAAATGAAAAGTCAGAGACAATGCAAGAGTTTTGTTTTTTATTTTGTTTTCCTTTTTTGTAGACTCTTTGCTTAACTGATAACTTAAAAGCAAGTACCCAAACCATCACTTCTCCCCTGCTTCCATTCTTCCCAGTTGTGTTTACTTGTTGGTCTGTTATCATGTGCCTATTGATCCCAAATATGTCCCCAAGGACACACTGTGGTGGTTGCTAGTGTAATGGAAACAGGGAAGGGCGAGACTTGGGACTCGGAACAGAAAACTCTGCAGCAGGCAGTGCTTGAGTGTGAGAGAAAGTGTGAAAGGCTTCGTCTCTGGAGACTGGATAGAAACAGGGTGGCAGTTTTAGTCGCTGGCAGAATGGTGCCTTGAGGAGCAAACACATGGACACCAAATTCACTAGCTGCATCAACATACTCCTCCGATTACCGGGGATGGTGTCACCCAGTCACTAATTTGCCCTTCCCGCGGGAAGCAAAAGCGAACCTCATGTGCGGTGGAGCCCAGGCGTGTCACCTCTGATGAAATCAGATGGATGCTTCTTGCGCTGAATCCTATTCGCTGCGTACTCACCGACATGACTTCATCACTCAAGCAGCCCAAAACTGAAATCCATAAACGGATTCAGTGTGTTGCGGTGTTTGTCCCCCAAAAAACGTAACAGCAGCCAGACAGCCGAAGCTGTTTCTTAATGCTTTTCTCAGAAGGCTTAAAAGCTTTGAGTCTGTGTGATCACATTTTGGTGTAAGCTAAAACTTGAAGATGCTGTCAGGTAGCCTGCCTTAATAATAGTACATGATGTGAGCTGAATGACTAGGTTGGTGTGCAGTGTCAGCACATATTAATAGCTCCAAGGCATCTTTTTTTTTCTTCTTCTCTTTTTCCTGTCTTTCAGTGCATTAAGCAATTTAAGTTTTCCGAGTGTTGCTAAATGAGCTCATGATTAGTAGTATAAATAGTTGTGGGGTGCTGACATTGATCAAAAGTTAAAAATACTTCTCATCCACTGCTTATCACTGGTGAACGATGCATTGTTGACGGGAATTATTTCTGGCTGGTTTTGAGAGTGCTGCACTGTGACTTGCAGACTCTGCTCAGACACTTTCTAATCCCGCAGCGTTTTATGTAGGTACCGTATGTTTACTTGTTGGATGTCATACTTTAAATGACCCACTTAGAATGATTCCACTGTTGCAGTTAAATTAAGATGTGAAACATTTAGCGCAGCAGTCCTGAAATGGCATTTATTGTTGCCAAGATGGCCTAATTTTTGAAATGAAGGCGATACAAAATTTTAAGAAAGAAAACCCATTTAGCGTCACTTTGAAGAACCAACCCAGAATCCACTTTTCAGGAAGATCTTCCGCATAAAAACAGAGACACATCACCTGGGATGAGTTTTCCTTCGTTCAATTTGTATTTCCGTTCTTGTTTTGTCTACATGTGTATGAAGCCTTCATTCACACAAACCATTCTAAAACTGCACGGGTCAATAAAAATCTGTTCTAACTGCTCCCCGTTGCCAGGATATGTGCCCTTTGTACACTTTAAAGATTGTTATTTTGCTCAAACCTCAGAGTTCCACTGCTCTTTTCACCTGTGTTTTTTTCTAATAATAGCAGTCATAATAATAACTAGTTTTCATGCACTGTCTCAGTGACAGTACAATCAAAGGTGAGAGACAGTGCAGCTTTTCGATATCTTTTAGTATTTGTTTTTGTTTTTAGGTAAGTTTGCTACATTAATGCATTAACATTACTACTTCTTCAGCAGCAGAGAACAGCATCTGTTCTTTAGCCACTGCTTTCTAAAACACCATACCAGCTCTGGGTTGAGTTATTGTAGTCACTTGGCCAGCGTTAGTGCAAAATTTTGTAACATGTTTTTGTGGTGGGGGTGTGTGTGTGGTTGTGTGTGTGTGTGTGTTGGCTAGCTGGGCTTGTTTGTCAGTGCTTAATTTATTCATTTCAGTCTGCTAACATTAGCCTGTTAATGATATACAAAATACTGAGAGATGTCTTTTTTAAAAAAAAACATTTTTATTATAATATCAGGTGATCACGACTAAGATGTGCTGTATTGCTCTTTTTGCCTTGTGTTTTTTTTTTAAAGATGAACTACAAGACTATATTTCTATCCCGTGAGTGGTATTTATTTCAAAGATGCACGTAGTCATTTGTGAATTAAATAAAAATTTTATAATTTAATAAAATTAATTTAATAAAAAATAAATAAAAATGAAGTAAAAAGAAGAACAGTTATTTTTTTTCTCCCACTCGCATTAGGCTTGGATGCTATGTACACTTTACAGCTCAAAACACACATTTAAATACACCAGAAAAGCTGCTTAGAAAAAGATCATTGAGAATTTTCACGGTTGCAAAAATTTCCCTCGTGCAGACTGGGGTTGTGACACGACACATTTTGGCACACCAGTGTTGGTAAGAAAGTCGTGAGAGCAGCAGTGCAGTGTTTTAAAATTAGCTTGCGGACTCTTATGTTACTGGACAGTCAATGGTAGTAGCCAGCCGCAGCGGCAGAACTGATCCATCAGTTCCTTATTTTAGACTCCCTGCACCCCCCTCGCTGCATAGTGTGGCAGTGCGCATCTGTGGTTCACCCTTTGAAAGGGTCTTAGCTGCACTGTTTACTGTCAGGCATTACAAGAGCTAAAACTAAAGTGTGTGTGTGAAACTTTGATGGCCCTCGTTTGCTAAGCGGTTAGCTCGTTGCTTCAGACTTAAAATAGCTTCTTTTTCCTAATGTCCGTAAATGCCGAGCTCTGCGTGCCTGGGTCAAAAAAACTCTGAGCAAGAGCTAAAGTAGTCTTGATTACAAAAGGGTTCCCCGGGATAACTCGGTCTGCCCACATCGCTGATGAGTGATCCCACTGTTGCACAGAGCAAGCTATGAGCACTGGTTTGTCATGCTGCAATTTTGAGGTTTGATGGCAGCAAGCATTTCACCCTCCCTCTACCACAGAATGAGAGGCTTGCTTTTCCCATATAGGTTTAGCTGTGTTGTAATTACATTTTTTATTTATTTTCTTTGGTGCCGTGTATGGGAATGTAAAAAGAGGGAGGGAAAAGAGCTTGGGAAGAGAAAGGGAGAGGGTGGACAAAGTCTGTGAGCAGAGAGTGAATCGGATAGAGGAATGGATGGATTACATGTGGCGTAATGGCTGGACCAGGGCAATAGACGAGAAGCGAAGGAAAGTCTGAGTTTTTGTAACATGAACATTTTTAAGGTGCTTTCGAAAGACTGCAGTTGAGATAATTTTCTGTGGACTCACGTGTAATTCAGTGCAGCAGTATGTCACTGGCGGGTCATATTCTCCATCTCTCAACTTCTACGTGTGTTTTTGAGACACTTTGTTGAGGTGTTGAATCTATCTCAAAGGGATAGAAAGAAGATGCTTCCCCTGAGTTCACTGCTGCGTGTTGGCCTACATGCCAGAGAGCAGGTCATTTATTCCCGCAGGTGGCCGTCTCATTTCCTTATTACTGTTGAGTGCATTCTCCATTCCAGATAACTGTGGAGTGTTGGACTCTCTCCAGGACCAGTGACGACACCCACTCAGACATCCTTCCAGGATTACTTAAGTCAAGATTTATAAGAATATGAATATAAAACACATTGGATTTGGGAAAAGCACAATGCTTCTGGACTCCTCCTGACTTGTGTCACTGCTATATGTGGCTCTTCCTCTGAAGTCCTGTGTAACGTGGCTGAGTCAAGTGAGGATGATCATGAGGCTAAGTTAGTTATGACTAACTCTCAGCAGTGCCTTTGTGAGAGAGAGCTCTAAAAAAATGCCACTGTGACCTACGACACAGTATACAAAGGGCGTACGCATCAGTATCACCTGGACTAGTCGCTGCGTGGACTGTTGGATGGGCAATATAAGCTGGAGGAGCCAGGCCTCCTCAGAGGACACAGACTCCTCTCTGCAGGGTGATTTAGATGAAGACACAGGTAAAGACAGTACACAGCACTTTTGCTGGTGATCAGTTGTACATTTGTTTTACTGGAGAAACAAGCATGTTGTGTATTTTAACTTATAATAACTTCGAATACCCAAAGAAGAAACTAGACAAGGACATTTACTTTAGCAGATGAGCATTACTAGAAATGTAAAGTGCGTTTTTTTTTTGTTTGTTTTTTGTTTTTCCCTCATCAGGTTTCAAAAGTTTTAATGCCGTTACACTCATTCTGCAGTTTATGTTAAAATAAATGCATACACGCATTGCTTTTTGTGACGATTATTTGTCTGAGTCTGCGGTTGCAAGCTTTGGAGCCTTAATGTAAAGTAGGCTTTGCTGGTGGAATAAAATGCAGGGGACATTCCTCTCTGTGCTTTTTGTGTCGTGTGGCTTTATGGAAGGTGCTCATTTGCTCTGCTGAAGCTTTGGGTGGACCCAGTTTGAGGAGGCTGCTCTGCAGGGCCACAGCCTTCAATCACAGGCTTCCTCTTTGCCTTATTTACCCCCCCCCCCCCCCCCCCCCCCCCCAAAAAAAAAAAAAAAATGTAGACAGAAGCCATAACTGCTCTAATCCTGGCTCATCGGGTTAGAATCTGATACTGTGCCTGCATGCTTTGGTCTTAATCCTGTTACACAATACAGAAAATGTGCGCCATGGAGCTGTAATCTTGGTATTTTAACTCCAAGCTGCCTGCCTTGCTTCACCTTGGTAACTGGGCATGTTTGCTGACCCACATGTTGGGGTTAACCCTGTTTGATTTTTTTTTCTTTCCTCCTGCTAAAGCTGCGTGAACAGATCCACCCTGATGAGCTGGTATAACATAGAGGCTCCATAATTAAGGTAGCCGAGTCTATCACTGTGTAATTACACAGTGCCGAGTGCCATAATACCTTGTTTTGAAAACACACAGTCTGTGGTGTGCTCAGCCTAATAAATCTATGTATTTCAACCCAGCAGGCAACAAAAGTCAGTGTTCACTGTGTGTATTTTGTCTGTGTACGCTGAGCTGTCCAGTCCCTGTAGTCATAATGGCCCTCTGCAGAGACCGTAGCGTGAGTAATGTGTTTCAAACCAGATGCACAGAGGCCAAATACAAATAGCTGGTCATACTGCAGAGGGACAATATTTTGTAGTTATTCATCTATTAGCTGCTGATTTGACTACAGAGGCTTTAATTTCAAAACAAACAGTTTCTGGATCTTATTGTTTGTTGTTTTTTGGTTTTCTCTTGGTTTGCACACTGCCTAAAAGTCTTTTTTTGCTGCTTCAATTCGGTCGTCTAAATCCAAATCTATGTTATCTGAACGATCGCATTGTATTAAACGGTCTTTATCACCCATCTGCCAGAACCCACAGCATCCTCACTCAGACTGCTGGAGTTTGTGATGAGATTGTAGAAGTAAAAGCGGTGTGACAGAGAACCACTACTGAAACTCCAAATGTGTCCAATGATGATGTCTTTCAGTTCTTGTTTCGGACTGAGTTACAATAGCGCTCTAACGCACTATTGTAACGCTTTGTAACTCTAACACTTTGATATTATGGAAATTTGATTGAAGGGAACAGGGTATTTCGTGTTTTGTGTATCCGCACAGGGGACTGCACTGTGTGTGTTGCAGATACAGTACTGACCATTGCAAGGATGAAGGAAAGAAAAGAAAAATCTGTCTATGTTGAGTTTTCTATTGAAGAAAAGTGAGCAGCAGGGACACAGAGAGAGAAAAGGCGAGTGGCATTGGTGTGCCTGAAAGCAGCAATCTCAAAGGCGGAAAATGTAGAAATCTATTTAAAGGCGGGGGGGGTTCTGTCAAGCTGCGCCTTAGTGTGCATGTGTGTACGTGCCTTCCTGCGTTCAGTGTGTCAAATCATGTAGACCCCAGGGTGGCATGGCTGGGTCAGGGAGCTGGCATACAATGAAGGGGACGTCCCACAGTTGCTGCCAGTTTCCGACACCAGTCTAAATCAGGAATGGTAAGCGAGAGAAGTTGACATTGCTTGCAAATAAGTCAGCCTTGTTGTCAAGGTGCATGTGGGTGTGTGTGTTTTTTGTTTGGTTGTTTGTTTGATTTCTTTATATTAATCCCAAAGTGTAGATGAAATGCATGCAAACACGCACAATCTTGACTTCGCCAGTGACTGAATGAGCTTGTAGCCCTGTGGACAAAATCCAGGAATTTGTGTTTGTTCGTTTCAGTATTCGCTGACCCACTTCTGCTCGGATGTTCATTCTTATACAACCTGAATGTGTGAATGTGCTTTTAAAACAGCAATGATGAACAGAAATAAATGGAATGTTTCTGAGGTTAAAGGCAAAATAATCACATAATCAATCAGCTTTGGCCTGAGAAGACTTTGAGTTGTTATTTGACCTGTTTCTCTTCATATGACTGATATCTCACAGCAAATAATGAGTTAAATTTCACTGATTCTTTTTTTCCCTTCTGTTACAAAAGCCTCAGCATTCAAAATGCTTGTCTTTAGACTTGTCCATGCTGATTCTATCTTTGGAAGCGTTCTGCCTAATCTTCTATTATTTAAAACATAAACATAAAATGAAAAGATCATTTTATAGCGTCAGATGTATTGTAAAGGGCCTACCATACTATTTTTGGAAGTGCAGTCATGCTGTCTGCTGCAGTGTGTCTGCATACTGAGGAAGAACAGACGACAAAAATAACAGCACATCAATAAAACCCTGGAAGGTGATATGCAGTTATGTAGAGGCAACTTTCCTCATTCATCTGAAACAGTAATATGTAGCTTTTTCTTTTTACCCGTGGAATGTCAGATAAGTGGACAGACGTCAGCTGAGCAAGTAAACTGGTACAGATAACAAGAATGAGCTAATAATAGCCTGCTTAACAGTTCAAATGAAAAAATAAAATAACAGTTGTAGCTTTTGTCTGGTTTAAAAAAAAAACGAAAAAACAAAACAAATCTCAGACACTTAGAGGCAGCTGACACAACATAAACGATTATGCGTGTTAGGAAGTAACTAGGAAGTGACTATTAACATAAATTTTTGCCAGACTACATTTCACTCATTAAAAACGGTGATTCCTACGATGCCCTTTCAAAACCCCCATAAAAAACATGTATAAAAACCTGCAGCTAATCACTGACTGACAATATTTATATCCCGTGGCCCAACCTTAGCATGTAGACTACAGATCGATCTGTTTTCCAAAAATAATATAAATTTGTGTCATCTTTTTCCACAGATGGAAAAAGCTGACACAAAAATGTGTTATTACGGATTAATATAGAAGTAATTACAAAGTTGCATTTAATTTTCTTTTTGTGTATGAGTACAGTACAGTTTAGACGACCGCTGCCTAATTATAAGTGTCTATACGTGGGCAAGTCTTGTCTTTGTAAAGGACACGTCTGTCATCCAAGGCTATTTTTAAGAAGCTACATTTGGACATTTTTCGCAAAGTTTGGTTTGCCAGGGTGCATTTGATCTGTAAGATTAGATATATTATGTGGCATCTCTCTTTCAGTCTCATCCAGTGCTGTGTTTGTGCACAAAGTGTCAAGTGGATGACGAGTGGCGGGCTGCACAGACAAGATCGTCTTTGTGCGGCTCTCTAACATGGAGAGCGTGGTACCACTCCTTGCTGTTGAGGCCATTTACTGTTTCCTGTGCTTCTCTGCCTCTCTGTATCTGTCTCTGTCTTGTGCTCAACAGTGAAGTGATCGGTTCTCTTGTGGCTGTTTGTCTGTGTGTAGGATCGTTCTCCTATCTCAAGTGCTTTATAGTGCCTGTTTGGCAAGAGGCAAACAGCTGCCGTTCTCTGAGAACTCTGAATTCATTCTCAGCAGATCACAGGGTTTTTTTTTTTTTTAGCTGTTGCAGTGTCTCTGTTCTGGTGCTGCTTGATGTTAGAGATACTGACAAGCTGAGTATTTATAGCACTTTGTGCTTCTTAGTCTATCGGTTTCACCCCAGGTGAACCTGCTGCCCGCTACACGGTCTGTCTCACTTTACTGAAAGAATCGGTTCAGAAAGCTAGCTTTAAAGGGAATGCTAAAAAATGCAGTAAATTGCTGCAGCCCGAAGGTCAATTGAAGGATCAGGCTGGTTTGAGCATGTTTGTGTTGGGTGGTTGTGTATCGCAGTGAGCTGCTTTGTGTCGTGTGGGTTTGTGTAAATGTGTGTGTCTGTTAGTGGTGTGTTATTAGGCACCACCTATTTTTATAAGGTAAGTTGTTATGTGGGGGTTAGTTACAGAGTCCGGGCTGCTCTGGGCTGTGAAGAAGGGAGGGAGTGAGGGAGACGAGGGACAGGAAATCATACCAGTGACTTAGGCGTCAGCGGGGAAGGAACAGGAGGGGTACCCAGGATGGTGTGTAAGTGTATGTTGTGTGAATTCCGCTCCCCCACCCCGCTATTAACCCTTTCCATCATACTGACTGCCCCTGCCCTCCAGTAAAGCTTTAGCGTGCTGCTCTGTGGCCTCATTTGCCCCTCGCATCACATTAATGGAATCATTAGCTGTTACTGCTATGGATTCCTAGATGACAAAACCATCAATATCACAATAAGTGCTAAACTAATGATTTTTTTTTTTTTCCGTTGTAGATTAATCTGCTGATTATTTTCTCAGATAATCGTTTGTCCTTCTGGAAATGGGGGAAAAATCACATCATGAAGAAATCAACTTGTAGTTGAAAAACGGTTGCTCTAAAACTCCAAGGAAACATTGTTCTCTGTTACTGAAGACAAACAAAAAGATGAGTTCATCACTGTCAAGAAGGTGGAATGAGCAAATGATTGGTCATTTTTGTTTTAGCAGGAAGATGACTCACATTACAAACTAGATCTTAAAATAGCTGCATATGTAAATAAAAAGGAAAGCTACACAGTAGCCAGAGAACAATTCTGAAACCTGGTTTTGTATATTTTTCAGTTTCAGCACTGTGTTATGTGATGTGCTGATGTCCTCTGGTCTTAACACAGTGTGCACGAGATGTGAGCCCTATTTGTCTTTCCTGAGTTTGTTTTTCCCTCCTCTCAGGCATGCACATGGCAGCTTTTAACATGACGTTTCTAGATTTTGTAGCTAATTTCTGTTTTGCTCAGGGATTGGTAATATTGCTGCAACTTTTTTGGGGGCGGATAAGGATAAATCAATCCTTATACTGCTTCATGAACGTCCTGCTCCCCCCGTGCTTCACACTGCTCTCTCTCCGGTATTAAGGCTGTGCACTGGCTGAGATGAGATTGCTTCTCTTCAGGATGTTTGCCGGCTGGCTATCCTTTGTCCACCATGCTGCCGTCTGTTTGCAAAACGTTACACCTCCCAGTGCATCTAATGAACATCGTGCTAACTGCATCACTACCGATCATGCTTTTGCTTTGTACGTGAAAAGCTGGACAGTTTAAACAGTGCGATAATTTATTTATTTATTCAAGCCCTTTGTCCCCTTTTTGTCACCAGTCTCCCTTTTTTAAATTAACAATTGGGTCAGCAGAAGCTTCCAGCATGTTTTTTCTGTGCGTCGATGATGCTGTTGAAAATCAGACCTTAAGGCATCCCCTCTGCAACCCTTTGTTGCTCATGGTTGAATAGTTTGGAGAACCTTTGTGTTTGTGACTGTGGATGCTGGTGTGGGTTCCTGCGCTCTGACACAGAGGACAATTGAGTCAACTAGACCTTAGGGCTCACTCCATAGCTTTCAGTACAACCTCTATGAAATTCTCTGCCAAGTGCTTCCATCAAATAGCTCCATTAGCTCATCCCCTGCCTGCCATTAATACACAGACCCATACTGAAAGCATCCAAGAGTGAGGATTATCTAAATACTCATAATATTGCATAGCCAGTGCAGTGTGGTATTATCCTTGAAGCATTATACAGTGTATTGCAATAATTGTTTTTAAATTAATCATACTATTGTGAAGGAAGCGAGTCAAAGGGAGTGAAGAGGATAAATGAGTGTGTAGCGTTACTCATAGATCTGCAGAGTGTGGAAACACAGACAAACAATGTGACAGACATTATCAGCACAAAGTAAGTAGAGAAGAAGAAATGCTATCAGTAATGAACCACCTTCCCACTGCAGCAGCAGAGGGGAAAAGGGGGAAAAGGCTGTGTTAGCTCCAGAAACACAGAGCTTTGGAAGATTGAGTTCTGCTGGCTTTATAGTTAAACAGAGGAGGCATTGAGGCTCAAGACTTGTAAATGTTTATGCCACCACACAATACGCGGGCCTAATGGTCCCACCCTCTTCTGAAACGCTACCATCGAGGCCACCAGGCTACACAGGACCTGCATCAGTTAAATAGTATACGGCCTGAAAATCCACCCAGCGTCTAATCAAAATGATCAAACATTCCTTAAAAACTACTTAACCAGAGCAGTTAATGGAATGACTCACTTTTGACTCATGCTGTGTTAATAGCTTCATTTACAGAAAAAAAGACTTCCTTGAGTCTATCTGCAGTGAAGTCGGGATCGTGGTGGCGTTGCAAGTCTTAAAGATCTGTCGCTCTTGCATCCAGAGTATGCAAGGGTTACACACTATTACTGTGACATGTATACCTTATAAAACTAAGAAAAAAAACTGTTTTAGGTGCTGCAAAATATACAGTTATTACCAGTCTTTAAACAAAGAGAGCTGCATGAATGAACTCACTGACTTTGCAGCATGCCAGCATATCCAGAGCTCCACACTGACCCACTACCCTGAATAATGTTACACATCATCTACCGCATCTCATCTGCAAGCTGTGTAATTATGGAAGCGTGCATAGTCTACTCTAACCTCAATAGCCTTAAATGTAGATGTGTTAAATTAAGATGTGTTAATTTAAGACTTTTGTTTTGAGACTATACCACTTTGTTTCCCATCATTGTTCTGTTTCAGAGCGCGCGTGTGTGTGTAAAATACTGCCTCTGAACATTGCTTCAAGCTACTTTTCCATGAAGGATGATGGATCGAGAAGTCAGTGAATAGCAGATTACTATCTGTTTCAAAGTGGGTTTAAGATGCACAGCTCATGTCAGATCACAAACAAACAGATTCAAGAATGCAATGTGTCACCAAGAGATTAGGCTGGATTTTTCTGTTTCATTTTGTGGCCTAATGTGACATATTTTCCTCCCCTCTCTGATAATTATAGTTTCAGGTTACTTTGTACTTTTGTTTTGCCATTGTTTATCATATTGGGAATCAGATCGTATCTGCATGTTTAGTGTTATCCTACGCCTTTTCTAGGCTGCCGTAACTCCAAAGTGACAAAATAAGGCGAGAAAGTGGGAGAAGGTGCTTTTGATATCCTTTTATCTCTGCAATCTTGTGACTCATAAGGGTAATGATGCCTCTCTTGCAAAGCAGGAGTTTCCCTTTATAGATACCGATTCAGATATAGATAGTATTCTTAATCATAAGCCTATTGTGTGCTGTCTGCTTAGATCTGAAAGCAAATTGCACAAACAGTCAGGAAACAGGAAAGAGACTGTCTTTTTCTCTTTTTTTGTTATTGTTGCCCTGCTGTCTGTTGTTCACTTGCTCATCTTCATGTCGCATACAGATGACCAGCCACAACCTCTCTAAACAGTTATGGATCTGATTAGCTTTTTTGTGTTATAGATGTGCTTTATAGATTGCCTGTGTTTGTGCAGTCACGCTCTGTTAGCCACGGTTGACCAGGCCTTCTGTTACCATGCAACGCAGCACCCAGAGCACCTCCATCACCACACTGATATTTGCTCCTGACCAGTGACCCATGGCTGGTGGGGTTTGCGTTCCTGGTCACTGACATACTGAAGGGCATGCTTATGCAAGTATTGGCTGAGGCAGGCTTTATTGAAACAGAGATTGACTTGGGAGGGGATAAAAATAAGCGTGTACTTTTGTGTGCTTAGAAATGAAACGTGATAAATGCTTTGCTTTGGTAAAACGAATGTGATGTAATGTGAGAAACCCATTTGAGTTTTGTCGCTCCAGTTTTTGTGGAGTAATTGAATTCTACAAATGAGCTGGAAATGTATCACTTGAGCAAAGTATTCATTTAAATATAAATTAACTTTGAAAGTGTCTCATCAGTCTGTCAGCTGCAAATTGGTTGTAGTTGGTGGTAATTCTTTTTTGTAACTGTTCTTATGCCAGTTCAATTTTTTTTTTCTTGCCCGTTACCTTTTATTTTGCACTTCAGAATTCGGTTGAGAATTGAATGGCCAAAGAAATTTGTCATTTATAATTGCATTGCACAAGCAGAAACCATCTCCCATGTCTCTTATGCTCATTTGTTAAGTGGACTGCAATAGATAGTAAATGGACTCAAGCACTTAGTATCTGTACCTCATTTACTTACTGGTTGAGTGGATTAGATGATCTCGGCCTCACTGTGGCTCCTCATCGTTGAACTTCATGCTCAAACAGCACAGCTGGTTAACTGTGGACTCCACCATTGTACTTCCTCTGTTACTTTTAAGTTAGCTGTTAGCCAGTGCCTCATTACTGTACTGTTCTTTCTATTTTGCTTACAGCTGGACTTGAGCAACAGTTCTCCAGGAATTCTGAGGGTCTTTCAGAGTTTTTCTTCGACTGTTTGGCCTTCTTTGCTAATTTTCTGTCCAGTCCAGTTAAGCCACATGACAGACAACTTGACAAAAAACAATTTTAACTGTCTTTAGATACTCTGTTACTAGCAGCCTATTGCAACAACACATAATGTATTACTTTATATTTAGTTTAATCTTTTAAAAATGCCAAAGATAAGAGTTTGATAGGCATAAAACAGTATTTTTTGCAAGAAGAAGGTGTTTCCAGAAGAGCTATCAATGAAAAACATGGCATAACTCAGCATGACATTCAGTGTCCTTAAAAACAAGTGGAGGACAAAAGAAGATGTGGAAGGCCTAAATAACTATCTAGAGCAGATGAACAGTATCTGAGCATCTGTAGAATATGGTGGAGGCTCTGTCATATTTAGGAGCTGCTTTTCAGCCAGTGGCGTTGCGGACCGTGTCCAAATTGCTGCAACACCATCTGGAAAGCATTTGATTGGCAGCAGCTTCATTTTTCAACATGACAGTGATTTCAAACATACTGCCAATGCAGTAAAACCATACCTGGATAGAAGAACAGACAATGGAACACTATCAGTCAGAGCCCGAACCTCAACACTGTTAAACTAGTGTGGGATCATTTTGATAACAACATAATGCAAAGAGCTTAGTGTGTCCTTCAAGGAGTCTGGAGAACTATTCCTGAAGACTACTTAAGAAGTAGAAGTGGCAAGAAAGCTGTCTAAGAGAGTTCCTGTTGTGTTGAAGAATATAGGTGCTCATAACTAATGTGAACTTAAAGTTCATTAGAATTATATAAATTCTGTTTTTGCCTTATATATAGTAT